>NC_133507.1:48096184-48403026 GCF_049354715.1 Callithrix jacchus
GGGGGGGGGAAGGGGGGGGAGGGAAAAAAGAAGCCGAGGAGGCTCTGGCCGGGGAGTGTGGAACATTGAAAGTCGGAGGGGGTTGTGCAGTGCCGGGCTCCGGCCGGAGGGTGGCGCCGCCCCGCGCCTTCGGAAAAAAGGGGGGGAGGTGGGAGCTCGGCTGGGCGAGGGCGCGAGCTCCCGGCGAGGCGGAGGGGACGCGGGAGACCCCCGCGCGCTGTGGCCTCCCGCCGCCGCCGCCCGGCTCGGCTCCTCTCGGCCGCGCAGTCAGCAAGTTCCGAGGCAAGCGAGGGGGGAGGGGCGGGCGCGGCGGCAACGCGCGTGCTTGCTGCTTGCCTGGCGGAGGGACGCGCGCCGCCGGCGCCCAGCGGGCGCGAGCCGTTCCCGCGCGCTCCCGCGCGCGCTCTCCGCGCCTCCCCTCACCCAGGGGGTGCACGCGTCTGCCCGCGCGCGGCCAGGACAAAGAGCGCGGCGGGGACCCAGCGGGCTGGCCCCTGCCGCCCTTGGCCGTGGAGCCCGTGCCAGAGAAGGCGGGGGCGCGGGCACCGTCTCGCGGGGCCGCTGTGCCGCGGGGTGGCTTCCGGCCTGGGCCCGCCTCCGGGGCGAGGCTGCCCATTGGGCTACCCGCGTCCCCAGGGCTGGCCCCATCCCCTCCGCCTACGCGGGGCCGTCGTGGCTCCCGGGTCCCCAGTACCTGCGCAAGGGTCCTGGCACGTGGTTGGGAGTCCCCCGCCGCCCCGGGAGACGGGAGACTAATGGGTGTTGTTGAGGAGGCCAGGCACGCAGGCGGAGAAGAGCTGCCACTTGCCCCTCGTGTGAGCTGGAGGAAAAGGGACAAGTTGGGGTCCTGGGCATTGAACATGGTAGAAGTCATTTGGAGATTAGGAGACCAACCTCTGTTTCTTTTTGGCTCACAGCTTGCAACTATCGCTGCCAAAGTTGACTGTCCTTCCAATGCTTTGAAACCTTAAAAATCCAACACAGTGATTAAAATGTCCCGCTCAACATTCTAAAAAGTGAACGAGAAGAGTTTGGGGTTGGGGAGTGGGGACGAGACCTAAAACATGACACATTTTGCGGGACTCTTCTGTCTTGCCCATGAGGTGTCAGTTCTGGAAAGAGAATTCGTGCCTGATGTTGGGTCAGAATGTCCACCCAGAAGAGCTTTAGGTGGAGATAGTGACAGTTTTGTTTGTTCTACCATTCTTTTTGCTGTCTCCAGGTGGACTCTGGTTTTTACCCCGCGGCGCAAAGTAGCTAAAATACAGAAACTTCCTGTTTGCTGCCCGGACCTTCTCCAGCTACTGAGAGCTTGTTCCAGTGATGGAGTCTCAAAGGAATTTGTGGATTCCTCTCCCACAAGTGTCCAGGGACAGGGGTGCTGTGAGAATGTGCAGTTCACAGAACGAGTGAGAATGGCAGAGTTAAAAGAGATGTACCAGTTAAGGGAAAGAAGAAAAGACTGAGTGAGCCAACGTATTTGCTTATTATTTCTCCTAATAGAAACTTTTGGTAAAGGCTTGCTCACAACTCTGAGTAAGTTACATTTCCATAATTTTCCAAAGATACAGTCATTCAGTTAACTTTATTGAGGGCCCTATGTTGCTAGGTACTGGACACACTCTCATTCAGTTGCAGTGTGCCTAAAGCCAGGTCTGTACTCTGTACTAGGAGCTCCTAGTCCAGAAGGGGAACAAGTTCATTAAAGTTCGATAGATTCATAAGGAGTAAGGATATTCCACTCAGAGTGAATGTATAGAACTTCTCGTGTCTCAAAAAAGAGCATGGTCTATGTGTGGACAAGCATTTTTATTTGGCTGGGTCAAAGAGTGCTTGTGGGAAAAGCTTGTTAGTGAAAATAAAAGCAGAATTTTCCCCCAGCTTTACACGATGTAATGTTACAGCAAAAGCCAGCCAATTTGGAGTTGAGCTTTGCTTTGGAATGGGGAGACATAAAAGGAAAGCTATATGTTAAACGTGGGTTCTTTTAGGAAATGTAAGAACACAGAAATAGCCTGAAAGTCCAAAGGCCTATTGCTAATAGGATTTAATTGGGTGAGGAGCTTGAGGGAGAAAGACAGTGTTTTGGTAACATCTTATATTATTGGGTTGAATAGCAAGGAAAGTGTATTCTAATTTTCATTCTACCAAGTTCATATGACCACAGGCAAGTTAAGTTATTTCAATTACTCTTATGTAAAAGGAGATTGTATTAAAGGTTCTAAGTCCTCTCCTGCTAAAAAATTCCATGTTTTTTGGTGAGTTGAAGTCATGGAGTTTAACTCAATATTCACCCAACGGAATACTTAGGACCTACTAACTGCTTGGGAAATTGGAGTGAAATATGGGTCGTGCTCTTACCAAACTCAATTGTGTAGTGGGGCAGCCAGAAACCTAACCTACAGAATGAGAAGTGCTATATTAAAGAAGTAAAGAGAATGAGAATAGAGCATTAGTAATCATCAATTAATTAATGATGGAACTATTAATATTAATTCAGCTTGGAGTTGTGGGGCATGAGGTAAAGATCAAAGAACAAAACATTAGATTAGTCCTGGAGAGATCATTAGGGCCAGTGATAACGTAGATAATATAAGTAATACTCTTGGCAAAATACCTGGAACTTAAGTGTTCAGTAAAGAATAGCTATTTTTAAAGTCACCATAAAGATAATGAAGGGCTCCATAAGTTTAGAGACAGTAGTGGCCTGCCCCCACAATGTGAGGCACCTGGCTGCCTTCATTCAGCTGACTGAAGGGGTTACTCAAATGATTCCAGCTCACAGCTCCTCTCCCAGGTGACATGGCATCACCTCAATCAGAAGTAACTTGTAGTTATAAATTGTTTCTAATGTTTAGTTCTTCCTAGCATGACAACCTGTTTTGTAATTATTTTCTCTCTCTCTTATTTTTGCTATGTCAATCCTTGAAATTAGGGATCATGTTTCACAGGCACTTTTGGAAGCATATAAATTTGACCTAAGGCAATTATTTCATAAAATATGTAATAATAAAAAGGGCTCTTTTCCCAAGAGGTCCCTCAGAATAGTTCCACAAGCAGACACCAGCCACTATAAAGAAGATTGTTTCCTCTCAGTCTATTTTCTTTTCTCTTGTTGGTACGGGGTCCTGCCAGCCTCTCACAACCCTGAGAAGGGCAGCAGTAAGACGAAAGATTATGAATCCAATTGCAATAGATACTACAATGATTATCTCTTGTCCCCTTATCCACCAAATGTTGTGACAAAAAGAGCTGCCTAAGGGCAGATAAGGCAGGCCCCAGAATCCTTTAGACCTCCCTAGTTTGGGAGATGCTTTTCTTGAGCCTTTCAGTGAGTTTCAGTGTTATCTACTTACATAACTGAGAGTATGTATAACCAAGACTTTCACAGGATCTATCACTGTGTTACCTAAGAAGTTTCTGAACTGAATGATTATGTAAGCTGGGGTATAGACCTCAACTCATCCACCATGGCCAGCAGCATCACTCACACATAAAAAATGTAGAATAAATATAAATGTATTTTGTTGATTTTAAGGTGCTTTGTTTCCTTCCAGTCAATAACTTTTCTCAGTATCCCTTCATTTTTACTGGTGGTTTCTGATGCTTTCCAGTTACTTGTATCCTCAGTCATCTGGCTAAGAATTTTCTTCTTTCTACTCTTGAAGACTGGATTGGTTTACTAGGCAGGCATTTCTTGGCTCAGCTGTAATTTACAAAGCCTTGTTTGTCATTGTTAGTCCCAATGCCTTTGGACCTCCAGAGTCCAATGTGCTGCTTGACATCCAGGTGCGCTTCCACTGGATCCTGAGGGGAAAACCTGCTGTGTGCTAGACCAAGCTCTGGGCCCTGGAGACGGAAAGATGCATACATAAGCCTTGGTTCAACTTCAAATAATTCAGTGATTATTTTCTGTGTTTCTCTTTTGAGATAACTCTAAGGAAAGGTAAATACCAAAAAAAGCTCATGTCATGGTAAGGAGCTCGTACACATGAAACAAAACCATGAACACCTTAGTATGTCAAAAGGCATAGGCATTACAAAAAAATTTTTAAAGAAATATTTATCTAATGTTATAGAAAAAATTTAGGCTTGCTAGTTATCCAGAAAGGAAAGTTGAAATGAAACATCTATCAAAGTAACAAAAACAATTTTTAGCTATTATAATCATTCCTGGCAAATTGTTTTTTTTTAAAAAAAAATCCCTTCGTCCATTTCCAGTAGCAATGAACGTTGGTACAATGTTTCGAAAGCAATTTGGACGTTTTTCAGGAGCCTTAAATGTGGCCATACCCTTTGACCAGATTTCTCCATTTCAAGAAATGTACTTTAAGGAAACATTCTAAATGTGTAAAAAATGATATTGAAAAATTGGAAATGTCCAACAATTATACAAATGATTATACAAACTGATTCACCCATATAATTAAATTTGAAGTTACTAAAATAACGGTTGTGAAAAGCAAGCTGAAATACAAAAACAGATTATGAGAAAATACACTTGAGGATAGATGTTTGTCTATTTTCGTCACTGTGAAATCAGAGCCTGCCTCAATATCTCTCAAGGTACCCCGCACAAAGTTAATCCTCTATAAATATTTAATGAGTGAATATGCACTATATTTTTACAATAAGCAAATTTAAAATGTCTGAAAGGAAAATATTTCAAAAGATTTATCAGTACCTAGATTTTGGAGTGTCTATGAATGTGAACAACTTTATTTTTATTTTACTATACTCAGTATTTTTCTAGTTTTCTTTAATAAGCAGGTACTACTTTTATGAGGTGAAAAAAGATGTGAATAAATGCAGAAGTGTAGATTTGGCAAAAATACATGCTGTTTTGTATTAACAGTTTTTTAAAGTAAGTTCTTAAAGAAATTAAAAGAAATGATGAAAGTTCAAGCAGACTGTTTTAGAATTTGTCAAGATTTTAAAGTTGATATAAGAAAAAATAGAGAAAACCAATTTTAAATCCTGAAAAATCCATGTGAAGAGACTCCACATTAAATAAAACAGTAAACTCTGGCTCAAGGACAGATAGATCACTGAAAAAGAAGTAACTAAATATTAGGTAATTTAATTATATAACAGATGAGATTTTACCTAAAACATAGAAAAAAGAAGTATTCAATAAATGACTGAGATAACTAGTTACCAATACGGAAAAAATTAAAATCATGCCTTATATTGTACATCAACATAATTACAAGTGAGTTCAAGAATTAACATTTATAAAAGGCACTAAGAAAATTAGAATTTGAGTACATAATATAGAGAGAGTTATGATATACTATGCTAAAAAGCAACAAAAAAATTTACAGGAGACAATGCATTTGACCAGGTACAAAAACTGAAGCCTCAGTATGACTCCCTAAAGGAATCATGTACGAGTACATGTACCAAGTTGAAATGACAGACTAGATAAAATAGTTTGGATAATACTATGAGTAATGATTAATATCTATCACATATAATTCTGAATAGGCATATAAAAATATCAAAAGTTAAAGAACATATTAGAAATTCAAAGTTATTAAGCTGTATGTAAAAATATTTATATTTGCCTTAAAAAATTCTAAGAAATGTATATCAAAATGAAGTACTACATACTTGCCCTCAAAATTTGCAAATCTAAAACTATGTAATGCCAAATACCTGGAGGAGTATTATGAAAAGGGCACTTTCCTATACTGCTGATGGCATTTTAAATTGATATAACCTTTTTGGGAAGCAATTTGGCAATGTGTTAACAAGAATCATAAAAATGTTCATACTCTTTTAACCTAGTAATTCTACTTCTGGGAATCTATCCTAAGGAAATAACCCAAATATTTTTTAAATGCTATATGCTTGACAATGTTTATCCCAGTATAATTTATACTATATAGAAATGGAAACCACTCAAACTGTCCAGCATAAGGACTATGCTTGGTAAATTACGGTTCATTCACTTGATGGAATATGATACATGAATATAAAATGGTGAGTATTATAACTAACAGTTTATCAGTTCCTCCTTGCTGATGAATCCTTTTCTATGAAATCAGCTCATGTCCTGCTTAGTTAAAAAAAGACTAAGAAGGCTGGGCGCTGTGGCTCAAGCCTGTAATCCCAGCACTTTGGGAGGCCAAGGCGGGTGGATCAGGAGGTCAAGAGATCGAGACTATCCTGGTCAACATGGTGAAACCCCGTCTGTACTAAAAATACAAAAAATTAGCTGGGCGTAGTGGCACGTGCCTGTAATCCCAGCTACTCAGTAGGCTAAGGCAGGAGAATTGGCTGAACCCAGGAGGCGGAGGCTGCGGTGAGCCGAGATCACGCCATTGCACTCCAGCCTGGGTAACAAGAGCGAAACTCCGTCTCAAAAAAAAAAAAAAAAAAGACTAAGAAAAGTGTCATGCATCATTTTTTTTAACATATTTTTACTTAACATTGTCACTTAAATTTTTCTTAGATGCCTTATAGTATCTTCTGTAAAATCAGTTTAAATGTATCCTTTCTGCTTCAGAAAACAAAGTTGTATCCATGATGTTTGAAAAATTTATAAAAGAGATTTGGAAGAAATGTGCAAACAATCATTTTCAAATAAGTAGACTGATTGCCTGTGATTCTGGCTACCTCTTCCACGTTGCACAAATGGTTTTCTAATTAGAAAAGACTCAATAAGGAGCAATGTGCTTTCTTTTGAGGCTGCAAATAAAGTAGCTTATTTTGACATGATAATCAGGTTTATGTGCCAGTTGAATATCTATATAACTAAAATAGTAAAATATTTTTACAGAATGTTTCTGTATCAAGAATAAGACTTTTAGGTTTTTTAAGGTCCATTTTAAAGGCTTGTTATAATTTACAAAAATCTCAGAAATCTTTTATGCCTAGTAAAATGTCAAAGTGTATATGATTTTAACTTCTCTGGATTATAATATCCCAAAATAACTCAGACAAAGTAAACATCCCAGAGTAATCAGAATAAGTTAAAAAAAAAAACAGTGATAAATAATTTTCAAAAAGAACATATATTCTATGTGGTAGAGTTAAGGAACATCTCCAATTTAGATTCATAAAATAATGACCACTTAGTATCAGTTCTGATAATCCAGAAAAGGATGTTGCGGTAGTAGACTTTTTCTACCAATGAAATTAAGGATTAGAGACACTAAACGACTCCCCTAAAGTCTTAAAGGTAGCTCTTGACAGAACTGTAGAGAGCAGTTTGGAATTCTATGCCCATTCTGCAATACTGTCATATCCACCAGAGCAAAGAGTCCAGTCTCCCAAGTCACCAGTTCCTGTAGAGATTGTCAAAAGACTGTCATCAGAAAGTTATTGTAACTTTAATAGTCTTTGTGCATCTTTGTTCATAAACATGAAAGAGATCTTCTCTAATATGGCAGTATAAATTCAGTGATCCTATTATAATCATTCATAACATCTTATATGTTTTTGATAAGACATCATGATTTATAAGTATTTATGTGATTATTTCTGCAATATTTATCTCCCCTCCTAGAAGGAAGGAAGATTCCATATCTATTTTTTGTGCCTAGGACAGTACTTGGCATATAATATTTAGTAAAATAAATCCTGAATGATGACCAAGTTACCTTCATTCACAATCAGAGAGAGCCAACTGAAGGAAATGTTATGGAATAATAGCAGCAAGAAAAATTATTCTTTCACACTGCTAATATATTTATGAAACTAGTTTCATTAAAGACAGCATAGGCCAAGCATACAGGAATTGAAAGATATTTGGAGAAATTCAAGAATACTTTCATACAGTGAAATAAATTAAAGATGTTTGGTATATGGCTCTAACCTCTGAGATAAATGTCAGGGAGAACAATGACCACATTTTATCACCTAATTTGTAATAGACCACGGTCAGAGAATAAGTACTGGACCATAGGCTTATGTTCTTTTCTAAAAGTACAGCAGGGCAGCACAATTTTTCTAACCTACTTAATAAAATGTCTTCACAGAAGAGATCAAGTTATCTGTTCTATAAAGCTAAATTCTGGCAGTTAAGATTAAAATCAATCACCTCAATCAATCTCAGACTCATTGGCAGAGCAATTTAAAAGAACTGATGGAAAATAAAAGTGTTATACATTTGGTCCAACTTTCTCTACCACTTTATCAAAACATCATGGTCATTGACCCAGAAACCCAGCATCTTGAGTTTAAGTCTTAGTTATAATGCTTCAGCCTTCTAGATGCCAGTGTCTTTATCAGTAAAATGAAGAGTCTTAGAGTCCTTTCCAATTCTGGAATCCCTATGATTTACACTCTTGTTTAAAAAAATAATGTTGAACACACCGAATTAACTAACATGGTTGTTAGCATCTTTAAAAACAACAACAACAACAAAACTAACTGTGCTTGAAGGCACCACTTATGCCAGATGTATTCACAAGTTGATTAACTGTTAAAATTCAGTTTAGCTTTTAAAAATTAGGATGTCTTTCTTATATAAAGGATACCATAACCAGTGTCACATTTCCCCCATTATTTTGGCTGTATGAACATATGTATGTCCAAACCAGCGGTCAATTTAAGTGGGGAAAAATATGCCAGCAATTCAAGTTGTTTAGAATTTTGTAAAGAAAATAATTGATGTCATTTTTCATTTTTAATAAGGTTGTTTATATCAGGTGGCATTTCTACTGTCTGGTTAGATTAATTCTAAAGTTAATTTTTTTCTTCTTCTTAGAAAAATTTATATATATATTTATATTTATATTTATTTATTTTTTTGAGTCAGAGTCTCACTCTGTCACCAGGCACCAGGCTGGAGTGCAATGACATGATCTCGACTCACTGCAACCTCTGCCTCCGGGTTCAAGCAATTCTCCTGCCTCAGCCTCCCGGGTAGCTGGGACTACAGGCACATGCCACCAGCTAATTTTTTTGTGTTTTTAATAGAGACAGGTTTCACCATGTTGGCCAGGATGGTCTCGATCTCTTGACCTCGTGATCTGTCCACCTCGACCTCCCAAAGTACTGGGATTACAGGCTTGAGCCACCACGCCTGGCCCCTAGAAAAATTTCTTAAAAAACAAAGTTATGACTACCTCATGGCTACTCTTGCTGTAAGTACAAAACACTCATAAAACTGAACTTAGGAAGTATAATTATATGTATATCTGAGACTATTTATTCATATAACAAATGTAATAAAGTCATTTTAAAGGACAAAGTACAGTGCTTGAGGAAATATGCCAAACAAGATATGAGGATAGTTTAAGAGGGAGGGCCTCAAGGTCTAAAAATAGGGGCTTCCTACCTAAAAAACAATGGCTGAATTTCATTCACCTATTCTTTAGGTAATACGTAGCCTCTTGGAATTGTGTTTTGCTGCCTTCAAATATATTAGAGAGGAGGGCAGAGGATCTGAAAAATGGACTTATATACTGATTGAGCAAACAAATATTGAATAACCATTCAACAAATGAAAAAAAACATATTTTGTAATACCTATTCCTGCAGAGAGAAAACTGTATTTTTGAATGTAGGTGACATGTCCATCAACACCCCCATGTGCATACGCATGTATACACACACAGAGCAGTCTCTGAGAAACAGGCACTAGTTGAGTAGATGGAAAACAAGTTCTATCTTAGGATAATTATATGGTTAAGTAGCGGCAGTTGAATTATTTTCACATTGTGGTAGGTTATCTTTTTAAAAAAAAATGTAATTCAGAATTCAGCCTTTCAGCTGGGATATTTCAGATGTTGGACTCACTCACTCACTCCCACCATCACAGTTGTATCCCCAGTGCCTAGCACCCTATTGGAGTTCAGTAAACATTTGTTGAATAAATATAGCAAATACTTCTATAGCAGTTACTGTCTTTTGTGCTGTTTTTTATATACATTAACTCAGGTAATACCCCCCCAAAACCCAAATAATTATATGTTAATAAATACAGATGAGGAAACTGAGGCACAGAGAGATAAAGCAATATGCCCAAGGTCACATTACATGACTAGTAAATTTTGGACTGTGACATGTTGGACTGTGCCCCAGAACAAATGCTCTTGGCTGCTATGCTGTCCATATCTGAAGAAAAAAGTGGCATTCCAAGTGAAGAGATGAGAAAGAGGGGAAGAAATTAACAGTATCATTGGCCCCACGGTGGCATGAAAGGATTGAGATGTCTAGGACAGACAGGAATTGTTGATAGTCAGTGAAGAATAGGGAAGTGCTGTGGTTTCTGGCATCCACAGGAGGTTCCTTTTGGACAGTCTTTGCATAGTGGGATTGACAGTGACTGTCCAATGAGAAAGAAATGTGTAAAGAAGCTCCTGTAAAAATCAGAAACAATGTGTTGTCCTTCTGTGCAATTTTTCTTCTACCAAACTCTCTCTAGTTCATTCTCTTTCTTTATGACATTCTCCATTTTTTGTCCCCTTCCTCTGCCTGTTCCATTTAGCCTGTTACAATGTTGACCTAAAATTTAAAATATTTATTAAATCAAATTTACATATCATCACACACTCTCCACTCCATCAGAAGAAAACAACTTAAGTAAATTAAAAATGATTTCTTATTAGTGAGAAACATGCAGACCAGTGATTCTTAACAGAAGAATAGTGTCCCCAAGTGGACTAAACTTTTAAAAATTAAGAGATTATGAAAAATAAATCTTGGTACTCCGTCACTTTAATATTAAGAAGAGATGGCCAAATCTTAAATATGAACCATTTCCTATTAAAATTTAACACTTTATTTTACATTTTTTTAAATTCCCAAATTTAGATTTAGGAATATTGATTAGACTCTTCACTTTATAATGGGAACAAGTTCATGTGTGCCTAATGTAGGTTGAGCGATAGTTTATAGAATGCTGAAATCTCTGAGTTTCTGTGAAGAACACTAAATCACTGATAAGCTGTATTTGTGCATTTAACAGTGAGTATATAAAAATAATTGTTAGTTATTTAAAGGCATTATCTGGAAAATTCCCAGCATCACCAGGCATCAGTGCCTACTGTGGCACGAATAGTGTTTGGACTAATGACTTAACTCAGTGTATTTACTCTAATTAATCAGAGTGCAAACATACACATATGTATAAACATAAATATACATATAAGTGTGTATGTGCACGGATAGTCAATTTGGTACAAGAACAAGCACTGGTTTGTTAAAGACACTACAGATGAGGACTAACATTGCAGCATTCTCAACCACATAACTTGACAAACCCAAGTGACTTGAGTGCTACAAATAATAAGTTAAAACCAATATCAGGGACTGATATTAGGAGCACGTTCACAGGCTCTATGTTGCCTAACTACAATGTGTTTTAGTGTGGTGTGTGCAATGTAAAATCCAGACAAAAAGGATCCCAGTTTAAAGAGATTGATTTGGGGTGAGGAAAGGTGATACGGTATTCATCTCCGCACAGCTTCTTAAAACTGATTTACTGCAGTGGCTTGCAGAAGTAACAGATGTTTATTTGAATGAATATTCATCTGCTGACATTAAGTCCCAGTAGATGACACTTTCCTCTTAAGAGGTCATATTTTCCTTTTCCAGAGTATTTGCTATTGTAGTTGCCAACTGTCTATTTAGAAGGCATAACACTAAAGGAGCTACGTAAAGTGGTGTATTGATGTATGATCTGTACCACAGGTAAATGTACTAATTAGAAACTGCAATAGTGGTAGATATAAACATCATAGTGACTTTACTTTCTTGACAGCATCATGACAGCTTCTCATCAACCAATCATTACTTTTCTTTTAAATTACCTTATTAGTACACCACTTGAGCTGGAAAAATATTTATTTAAGAAAGAACATTACCAGAAAGTCAAGTGACTTAGAAACCAAATAAATAATTTTATTGTAAAGAAGCTTTATTAATTATAAAGTTCTATGTGAATAGAAAGTATTATTTGGGGGCCTAGCTGCATTTCTACCACTGGTTATATAAAATCTTACTTTCTTCTACATATATTTTTCAAGAAAACAGTAATATCAGAAGTACAGATAGCCTGTTACAATTGTTTGTTTCATAAGTTCATGCATTGGGGACAGTTTATCATACCTAAAGTTACTTTGGCTCTGCAAAAGGTTACTTTGGCAGAAGTTTTATTAGTGTATCAAATTGTCTTTTAAGAAACTTGGCCGGGATTACTGCCCAAGATGGCAAGTTATAAATTTTAAACCCTTTTACTACACACTCTCACCCATGCCCCCAAGACAGTAGTACTATTGGATTTTATGGTCCTATTATCCAAACACAAATTTGTTATAGAATTCTAAAAACAAATAAATAATTTTAGGAGCAAAGTTATAATAAGATAAAGATCTAGTTATATTTTTTGGTTCACAAAATGCCTAGAGTATTTGGCAACATAACTAAGTCTCCATTATCTATGGTGTTATAAGAACATACATAATATATACAAAGAAATCTGTAGCTAATTCAAAAGTATCATTGTTAAGCTATTTGAGTCAGCCTTCCTTCTCGAACTGACAGATGTGTTTTTTATTATCTAACTCTTCATATTAGTGGTTGTCAACTTTGGCTGCACAGTAGAATCATCTGGGGATGATTGAGGAGCTTTTAAAAATCCTGATGCACAGGCCATACTCCCAATCAATTAAATCATAATCTCCGGGGTGAGACCCAGGCATTAATATTTTTTTAAGCTCTCCTAGATTACTCCAAAGCATGGTTGAGAATCATTGCTTTACACAACTTAGTGGTAGGGATGTGAAGAATCAGTGATGTGAAAATAGTAAGAAAATAATATCTACTTGCTAAGTTAAAGAATGAGCATTAGTGATTGTTCAAATTGCCATAGACCAGTGATGTATATATGTAGAGAGATTATTAGGTTGTTTTTTTCTGATTCATTGAAACATCCTAACTTCAGTTACATCTATTGTATGAAAGAATAAATTTGGATTATATAAGTGTGGTCTACCTATTGACTGAAATACTCCAGTAAATCACTTGCCCCTGTATTTTTATCTATAATAACTATTTTTTTTTCTGTATATCTCCTCTGTCGTCATATAAGAACTATTTTTCTGCACTGGGGTCTGTAGTGGGGGAATAGGGGAGGGACAGCAGGGGTGGGGAGTTGGGGAGAGATAGCATGGGGAGAAATACCAGATGTAGGTGAAGGGGAGGAAGGCAGCCCATCACACTGCCATGTGTGTACCTATGCAACAATCTTGCATATTCTTCACATGTACCCCAAAACCTAAAATGCAATAAAAAAGAACTATTTTTTAATTTGTTTAGTTCTTTCTCAAAAAAGTGGTTTTGAAGGATACTATACACATTATTGTGTAATCATGAGGCAGAATGAATAATTTTCAAATGGGTAATTGGAGTGGCAGGTGTCCTTGGGAAATGGATTCTTAGGCCATTCTCAATTTAGGGTAAAAAGATAAATTTATGTTTTGTGTTATCATTCATTAAATTATGTTCATTTTCACAAAGTATGTTTTCCTGAGGTATCTTAGAGTTATCCAGTAGGAAAAATGAGTTATAGTTGAAATACAAATATTCTCCCTAACTTTAATGTAATTTCAGTAACTTGGAAGCAGTTATTTATTTGATTAGATATAATCAGTGTAGAATATAGAAGACTGTCTAGTACACTGATTCGACTCAAACAAACCAGAACTCAAAACCTAGCATGTTTTGCCTCCTCCTAGCATGTTTCCTAGAGCATATCAGTTATCTAGTCTAGGGTCTCACTTTTTTCATCTGTAAAAATATTGCATTTATATCTTCTGCATAAGGTTGTTAGTTGTAGGAGATTAAATTGGGGAAATGTTGACAGTGTCCTTACCGTAGTGCCTGGGATGTAGTAAGCCCTGAATAAATTGTAGCAATTTTTCTGTATTCAAACAGATTTTTTGAAAACCTGATTTTTTTCCCCTGGGAATCTGTCTATTTTCTATAGCTACCACAGTAGACCTTTGCCATTAATCAGGGCTGTAGGAAATCTTTGCATATACTTAAATTTAGGCATCAGGTGGCAAGGAGAGTGTCTGTTTCTGCATCAGTGTGCACTCATAGCTGTATGAGTTGAGTGCATAATCCACCAGGCTCATTCACTAACAGGAGCCCTCTCCTGTGCAATGTGTTTCCCAGCAAAGTAGAAATCATCTCTCATCACCGACCACCTCAGTTACTACTGAAGAATGGGAATCAAGAATCATCGTTTTCTAACAGTCTCCCTAATACATAATGATATTGATTCCAACACACACATTTTAACATCTCTGAAATAAAAATATACCTTCCAATCAATGATGTCTTAAATCACTCTCAGCCAGGCAGCATTTATGATTTAGTTGTCATTGCTTGTGACTGCATGAACTTGGCCATAGCTCTTCATATTGCTATGATATATGATAAAAATATAATACAAGTAAGCTTATGAAAATTCTTTCAATAAACATAAAATAACAACTCTAGTAAAAAAAGTATAATTTAACTGGCTGTGACTTTTCTTCCCTAGTGGCACATAAAATAATAATGCATCTTAGAATCTAATTTTTAATTTCACTTAATAGTGGTCTATTGTTTGACAACAATTTTTCTTAAGAGTTTATAAAATGATGATGTGTTTTAGAATCAAATTTTCAATGTTATGAAATAGTGTAAAAGCACATAACTTTTAAGATTAGTCATATTTAACAAACTGTTGAATATGATTGTTAAATAAACTCAGAATCAACATTTTAATTTAATAATAAAATATTTAAAATTGGAAAACTAAAGCAGAAGTATAGAGTCAAAAAAGGAGATATGTTTAGGAAGGACTCACCTGCTGTTGCTGGTGTTAAAGATGAAGGAAAGGGCTGTAAGGCAAAGAATGTGGGAGGTTTCTAGAAGCTGGAAAAAGGAAAGAGACAGTGTCTCCCCTAGAGCCTCCAGAAGCCAGTGAACTTTCTTCTGATGAGACTTATCTCAGGCATCTTAACCTGCAAAACAGTAAGATAATACATTGTTGATGCAAGTTCGTGGTAGTTTGCTACATCAGGAATAAGTAACTAATACAATTAATAAGGGAGAAAAATTCTTGTGATTATCTGCATTCGGTAAATGGTTACTAAACTTACAAATTTAATAGACCAATAAAAGTTCCAAAGTGCTGGAACCAATTACTAGCCTTTAACTTTACTGTCTTAGTCTAAATGCATTGCTTAAAATTATAACACAACAATGGCATATATAATTTTACAAGACAATAATAATATAAATATAACATATAAGAGCAAATACATAAATAAATTTAATTTTGACAAAACTCGTTACATTGTCTTTATTTTTCTCATTTCATCCAAAGACCAATTAAAAATATCCTATACCAATCTCATTCTATGGTCAGGCATTTGGAAACGATATACTAATTGCATATTGTTGATTTTAGTGTGCAGATTTTGGAGTTGCCTAAGAAGAGGGAGATTACTATAAGAACAACACAAAACATCCCAGATTATAAATTCCTAGTAAAGAATTCCCAGGGGTTTGGGAAATTTTATTCAATGATAACATTACCATTACTTGCATGGCAACTTTTTTGATTCCCCCTATCTTTTCTTGCTATGTATCCAAAACATGTTGTCTTTGTTTCCCATGGCTCCTATAACAAATTACCATGAAGTTGGTGTCTTAAGTAACAAATACTTATCCTCTTATAGTTATGCAGGTCAGAAGCCTAAAACGAGTTTCACTGGGTCAACATCAAAGTACTGTTGGAGCCACGCTCTCCCCAGAGGCTCTAGGGCAGAATCTGTTTCCTGATCTTCCAGCTTCTAGAGCTGTCGTCCTTGCACTCTTTGGCTCATGACCCTGTTACTCCTTCTTCAAAGCCAGCAGCATAGCATCTTTATTTATGTATTTTTTAATTTTTATTTTTAGTTCTGGAGTACATGCTCAGGATGTGAAGCTTTGTTACATAGTAAATGTGTGCCATGGTGGTTTGCTGCACATATCAACCCATCACATAGGTATTAAACCCAGAATGCATTGGCTATTTTTCCTACTGCTCACCCTCCCCTGACCTCACCCCAGGAAGCATCTTTAAATTTCTCTCTCTCTGTTGAGATGGTCACATGGCCTTCTCTCTTCTATGTCAAATCTCTCTCTGCCTCCCTCTTACGAGGATATTTGTGATAACATTCAGAGCCCACTCATATAATCTAGGATAACACTCCCATTTTAAGATCCTTAATCCTGTCTCTAGTTTCTCTTTGGCATATAAGTAACATTTACAGGTTCCAGAGTTTAGGAACTAGATATCTCTGGGGACCATTATTCAGTCTACCACTTATGCTTAGTTTCTATACATATTACCCAGCTATTGGATTTCATTTACATTTATTCTGAGTTATCCATTAAAGTTGTGACACATTCTAAGGTGTCTAGATTCAGGAGAGCCATGTCTATCACTACCAAAAAAAGGGAGCTCAAAACACAAGTAAGAGGTTTTGATTAATATATTAACCTATTTCTTGTGTACAGTGTCTTTTACAGAAAGCCTTCTCCTAGACAGTTAAGTAGAGCTACTGGTGATTATACCACATTGATTTTGGAACATTCTCTGAAAACCCTAGTGTAAAAATGACACTCAGACTGCTAGGGCAGAACAGCCGAGTGAGAACTCTCAACAGATGCTCAGGCACCCCTCCCCCCATTTCAACAGCGTATTCCTGAGATCAGCTGTTGCTGAGGCATATACAAATATAATTTAAGAGAGCTTTGAGGGCCTCTTCTTCCCTTCTCCTAAATTGCTATCAGGCAGCTGGAGGATCATTTGCACTGTAGGGAAAAAGGTATAACAAAACAAGTTGGCAAAACCAATTCTCTGGTGGACATTGGCTGTTCTGTTCAGGCCATTGCTGTTGTGGTTTGGTAAACAGTGTCTGAGTGACTCTCACATACACAGCAGCCAAATAACTGAGAGGGGGAACATGGATGTAGGGAGGATTTGTCTTTAAGTATCAATTCCTATCAAATAAGACAAACAGGCATGGGCCAGGCGCGGTGGCTCATGCCTGTAATCCCAGCACTTTGGGAGGCCGAGGCGGGCGGATCATGAGGTCAGAAGATCAAGACCATTCTGGCCATGGTGAAACCCCATCTCTGCTAAAATACAAAAAATTAGCCAGGTGTAGTTGCATGTGCCTGTAGTGCCAGCTACTCAGGAGACTGAGGCAGGGGAATCGCTTGAATCCGGGAGACAAAGGTTGCAGTGAGCCAAGATGGTGCCACTGCACTCCAGCCTGGAGAAAGAGCAAGACTCCATCTCAAATAAATAAATAAATAAAAATAAAAAATAACACAATCGTCTACTTATCTGCGTAAAAAAGGAGAGATAAATCGATGGTTTCAGATACTGTTTCAGGTGCTATGGAATTCATAGACACCTTAAGCAAGGATACCAGGGTGAATGGAATAGACAGAACAGACCCAGCTCTGGGTTATGTATCTGGTTTAACCAGAGCAATCTCACTTGTATCTGTTTTACTTATTTGGGTTCCATGTAAGTTTTTGTTTTTAAAAATGATTCAACTATTTTTTTAGAGTAAAAAGAAACTCTAAAGGAACATAGGTTATTTTAGTTCTTGGTTTTGTAAATACACAGATTCATGCACGCAGTGAAGGTATACTGGGAATACAGTGGTTAAGAATACAAGTGTTGGAATCAATGGACCTAGATGAAAATTCTAGCTCTAAAACTTGAGTTGCATAATACTGATCCTGTTTATTTCAACTCTTAGTGACAGACTGACCCTTGCACCTCTACAATGGGGCTAATAACTGCCTACTTTCTCACAGGGCTTTTGTGAGGACTCAAATATATCTTACCAATACAATTTAGTCCATTTAAATTTAGGCACAATACAAGTTTACATGCCATCGCAACTTGTGCTCAATATTGGGTTGGAGATTGTATTAGGCTGTTTTCAGGCTGCTGATAAAGACGTACCTGAGACTGGGCAATTTACAGAAGAAAGGGGTTTAATAGACTTACAGTTCCATTTGGCTGGGGAAGCCTCATAATCATGGCAGAAGGCAAGGAGGAGCAAGTCATGTCTTACATGGATGGTAGCAGACAAAGAGAGAGTTTGTGTAGGGAGACTCCTCTTTATAAAACCATCATATCTTGTGAAACTTATTAACTATCATGAGGACAGCATGAGAAAGACCTGCCCCCATAATTCAATTACCTCCCACTGGGTCCCTCCCATAACATGTGTGAATTCAAGATGAGATTTGTGTGAGGACACAGCCAAACCATATCATTCTGCCCCTCATGCCTCCCAAATTTCATGTCCTCACATTTCAAAACCAGTCATGCTTTCCCAACAATCCCCCAAAGTCTTAATTCATTTCAGCACTAACTCAGAAGTCCACAATCCAATGTCTCATCTGAGATAAGGCAAGGCCCCTCTGCCTATGAGCCTGTAAAGCCAAAAGCAAGTTAGTAACTTCCTAGATACCATTGGGGCACAGTTGATGGCTAAATACAGCCATTCCAAATGGGAGAAATTGGCAAAACTGAAGGGACTATAGGCCCCATGCAAGTCCAAAATCCAGCAGGGCAATCAAATCTTAAAGCTCCAAAATGGTCTTCTTTGACTCCATTCTCACATCTAGGTCATGTTGATGCTAGTGGTCGGTTCCCATGGACTTGGGCAGCTCCACTCTTGTAACTTTGCAGGGTACAGCCTACCTCCCAATGGCTTTCACGGGCTGTTGTTGAGTGTCTGTGGCTTTTCCAGGTGCACAGTGCAAGCTGTCAGTAGATCTACCATTCTGGTGTCTGAAGGACAGTGGCCCTCTTCTCACAGCTCCACTAGGCAATATCCCAGTAGGGACTCTGTGTGGGGACTCTGACCCCACATTTCTTTTCTGCACTACCCTATTGGAGGTTCTCTATGAGGACTCTGTGCCCCTGCAGCAAACTCCTGCCTGGGCATCTAGGTGTTTCCATACATCTTCTGAAATGTAGGCGGAGGTTTTCAAATGTCACTTCTTGACTTCTATGCACCCGCAGGCTCAACACCACGTGAAAGCTGCCAAGGCTTGGGGTTTCCTCCCTCTGAAAGTAGTTGAAGAGAGAGTTAGGGCAGGGAAACTCCTCCTTATAGAACCATCAGATCTTGTGAGACTTACTATCAGGAGAACAGCAAGAAAAGACCTGACCCCATGATTCAAGTATCTCCCACTGGGACCTTCCCACAACATGTGGGAATTCAAGATGAGATCTGAGTGGGGATGCAGCCAAACCATATAAGAGATTATAGCAGCACAAGAAAAAATATGTAAGGGGTAAGAATAAGAGGAATAACATTGTCCCTATATGCAGATAATTATCAACATAAAATGCCAGGAAACTATACAGAAGAGTATGATAACTTACTGAATGAGAGCACAGACTCTGGAACTAGTTAGCTCAAATTCAAATATTGACCCTGTTCTTATTACCTGCTTGATATTGAGCAAGTTTCCTGAAATATTGACCCTGTTCTTATTACCTGCTTGATATTGAGCAGGTTTCCTAAGTACCCTATGCCTCCGTTTTCACATATTTATGATGATAACAATAATAGTACTCATCCCACAAATTATTTGCAACCCCAATTAAAATCCTGACTTTAATCATAGTGTGTAATCTGATAAGCCGACTCTGAAGTATGTATGAAAATGAAAAGACCGGGAAGTAGACAATTTTGAAGATGAACAAGTTGAAAAACTGTGCTGTACCAAGTATTGAGACTAAAAACTATATTAAAACAATGTGGTATCACTTTAGGGTTAGACAAATAGGCCAATTGGATAAAAATAGAGCCAGGTGTAAACAAGCTAGTTGCTCAGATCAGTGGGGAAAAGATAGACTTCAATAACTAGATTGAAATCCTACCCAATAAATAGGCATAGAGCCGCAAGGACAAAAGCCAGACTCCTGTATTACTTAGTAGCAGTTCCCAATTTTGGGATTTCGTGTGGGAAAAAACAGTATTATCACTTACCTTAAACACAAAATTAAACTCTAAGTAGATTAAAAACCCAAGTGTGAAAACCAAAACTTTAAAACTTCTTGAAAAATATTTACAAATTCAGTTAAAATGAAAAACTTATTTTATCAAAAAATATCACAAAAATTAACCAGGTAGCCCACAGCCAGGTAGAAGATATGTGCAACAGCTATAAAAAATGGCTTGTATCTCTACTATCTACAAGTTGCTGAAATCAACAGGAAAATGACAAACAATTCAATGGAAAAATAGTCCAAGGTGATGAGCAGGTGATTCACAAAGGAGGGAACACATCTGACTAATAAATAACCAAAAAATCTTCAGTCTCACTAATAATCATGTCCAATGTTACACAGATGGAAAACACCATTAACTCTGAAGCATATGCTTATGTAAGTAACAAAGCCTTGTATAGAAAGATGCACCATACCATTAGAAAATGGTCTGAGAGATACAGTCTTGCCTATTTTGCCTGTTTCATGGAGTAATTCTGAAAGGAGAATGAGATAATAGATATAAAAATATTTTAAATACTTATACATGCTATATAAATAATTTATTACAATCTACATCATAATGGAAATGAAATTAATTCTTGGCTCTAGTTCTAAGGGAATGGGTTTTGTATAAATTCAGAAGTTCCTAGACTTATGTCTAGAAGAAAGCTCTACAGAAAGAGGTCCTTAAAGTATGACACCAGAAGACTCAGTCCTGTCAGGCATCTATCCTTGCCTGTCATTCATGGGGACTAGCCTATTTAAAAATGAACTAGTCCGTAAAGAGCTAGCTAACACCTGGAAATAATATTAACAATACACAAGATTTTAAAACACTTTACTCCTATTTTTAAAAGGAGGAAGCGAAGTGAGGATACTACTTATATTCTTTATCAGACAACATTTCCAGGATTATACTAGAGTCATGTGTTAATTTAAATTCTTGTGTTTGTTTCATATTTTCCATGTGGAGCTTATTTTTTAACTTTTTAAAATTATAGAAGTACTATTTATACATGGTAGGATAAAATTTACATAGAATGAAGGGCAAAGATAAGCATAAATTTTTGTGTCACCTCTTTAGTTCACCCACATTGAATCCAAATAATTCAGAAAATTTAATAACATTTCCATATTAAAAAGTATATTGCAACAAAGAATACTGATTTCCATATTGATTTGAAATGGGAAATGATCACATTTCTTAACAATATCAAGCATCTGAAGTCCTAGGAGCAAATGGGCAACTTCAAAGATCCTAAAATTTTGAGCTTCCATGGCAGAAGACATATTTTCAGTTGCCTAACCTTTTTCTTGGTGTTTCCACATTCCTTTTTTTTTTTTTTAACCCTATGTCCCCACCTCAAACACAGAAAAGAAACAAATCTATCTTTTATGGTTATATGAGAAACAGCAATACTAATTGGAAAAATGTCAGAATATTGATAATTTTATAACCCAAGCTATCCCACAGTTCTTCAGAATGTTCTCACAGAAAAAGCATTTACTACTACTACAACTGGCTACAGCTGCCATTATTACAGATACTCATAGTGATAAGAATAGGAATAATATTCTGAGGAGCTGCCATTTTCTAGTTAAGCATTTGCAATGTGTCATAGGCTTTGCCTGCATTTTCTCATATTTTTCTCACTATACATGTAAAGGCTTACCAAAAGCAAACTGAGATGAAAGATTGTAAGTAACTAACTTATGGTCACACAGTAACAGCTGAAGCCTACGTGAGGAACCAGCTAGGGATCCCAGTATTCAGTGATTTTTAAGCATTAGGCTTAACTGCCTTGCAGTCTCACAGACTTACCAAATGGAAGTTCTAGAAGCACACTATTCTCCATTAGCAACAACTTTTGTGGTTGTTAATATTATAATTTAATGAAAATTACTCAAAATTATTTTTAAACCCTGTACTGATATAAAAAAGTAACAGATTCTCAGAATAAAATTAATCCACAAAGGCGCATTGAAAATCGACTTCAGAAAGCCGGCATAATTGAAAATTTGATAACCTTACATATTTCCTGAAGTCCAAATCTTTAGCTCCAGTGCTACCTTCACCTTCAAGTTTCATTCTCACTTTAAAATTGTGCTGGGACTTTTCCAAGGGACTACCCCTTATGTACCTAAAAATATGTCTAACATGAAAATCATTTCCTCTAACAGTACTGTTATAAATCCCCACTGTTTCTTGGTGTTCTGCTTTTTCTCTTTATTCAACTTTACCACAATTTGTAATTTTCTATTTATTTGTATATGTGTTTTTTCCTCTATCCTTGAAGTGTTAGCATCAAGAGGGCTGGCATTGAGTTTATTCACACAAAATTCAAAGTTTTAAACTCTGTCTCTACTTTGTACTTCGACACACATCTTGCTTCTGCTTGAAATATTAATAATTTTCTCATGATTTCCTGTATTTGACTAAATTCTATTTATCCTTCAATATCAGGCATGACTTCTAAAGGTAGCTTTCCTTCCAAAGCCTCTTCTCTGTGCTAAAAGAACCCAAGGCCAACTGCTATTTCTGTCGATTATTTCCCTCTATTGTAATCATTATTGGTTTGTCTACCTTATTAGACCTTAAATTTCTGGAGGGCAGAATTAGTAACATTCCACTTGTTATGTCCATTCTATCTGGTATAACCAGGTAGAATGCCTGGTCATAATAAGGGCTTAACAGATGCTTTCTAAATGCATTGAGAAATTGAATGAAAGAAGGGGTGAATGAACCATGTAATAGATTCCAAACATATGGCAGTTTTTGATACTTTAAGATATAAGCATGTAAGGGATATTACACCTAACAGATACTAAATTGCTAATGTTTTCACTTTATTTTATTTTATTTGCATTAACAGGAATTCCATCAAGATCTTTGAAATAAATTTACACATGCCACACAGAGCACAATGGGGCATGGTAGTCTACTCAGGTTAATTACAGGAATCTCAATTGAAAATAAGACATAATGATATATTTCTCCACTTAAGGGCAGACTTAACAGAGCAGGTCTATACTTAATCCCAAAAATATGGCTGGATAAATTTCAAGACAGAGAGAAAGCTGATATACTTAATGTTGTAACATTTATTGTTGAGTAACAAATTACCACAAAACTTAGTGGCTGGAAACAACAAATATTTATTACCTCAAATAGTTTCTGTGGCTCAGGACTCTGGGAGTTACTTAGCCAGATGGTTCTGGCTCAGAATCACTCATGGGGTTGCAGTTCTGCTGTCAGCCAGGGCTAGAGTCTCCTCTGAAGTATCCACTTTTGAGCTCAGTCACACAGCTGTTGGCAAGCCTAAAAAGCTCTACTTCCAAGATCATTCGCATGTGCCTTTTCACAGAACTGCCTACAATATGGTGGCTGGGTTTCCTAAGATCAACTTAACAGAGGGCAAGATTTAAGAAATAACAAGAGAGAATAAGTGAGAGTACCAAGAGAGAAGCTGCAGTCTTTTTTCTAACCTAATGTCAAAAGGAATATAACATTGTTTCTGTCACACTGCATTTGTCAGAACTGAGCCACTGAGGTCACCCTAAACTCAAGGGGAAGGGCTAAACAAGGTGTAAATATCAGGAGGTGAGGGTCATGGGGGCCATCTTACAGCCTGCGTACCAGAAACATATTCCCTGTATTTCAGATATATTTTAAACAGAAAAATATAGCAGAATATTACAGGTAAAATTGCACAGATATTTAGGTGATGAAATCAAATAACAAAGAAGAAAGACCTTAAAATAATATTGAAACTCCATGTTTAAAATGAATTCATGTTATCTAGAGGTGGCTTTTGAAACAGCATATTGTGGGTACAGCCCATCTAATAGTTATTAAAATGGTTATTGCTATGCTTATTTTGGAATTAGTGTCAGGTTAATGCCCTAGTTGTCAACATAATTCAGATTCCTCCCCAACAAAATATAACAAATGAAAATAGTCATTTGCTATACTTATTGTCTACCTTTTTAAACTATTACTGCTGGCATCATTTGACTTTTCTTTTTGATTAAAGAGGAAATAATGTTATTTTAATTATTGAGTTAACCAATCTGTACTTACAAACTAATATATGTCTCTAGGTGGTTCAATGTGATTTCTTAAAATAAACTAATAGTTAAGTTAATATAACCATGAAAATTTAACCTTCTACCTCTGTTTTGCTCTAATGAATAAATATTAATTTGGTTAGGAAGAAAAGATTTTATATCTATCATAGCTTGAAAAAAACAGCAAAAAAAAAAAAAGATTATTTTCCATGTCTGAACCATGGCAGAAATTTCCTATCCTGATTAAGGCAATTTCATGCTATTAATTTTTTTTTCATTTGTATGTAATAGCAGAACCAGACATATACTAAGAAAGGCACATATTCATTACTTGTTGTATCTTTTCTTAAATCATGGGTTTTTAATTGAATACCCTTTAATATATAGACATCTCAGGCTAAATTATTTAAATCTTCTTTACAGAGATCGACTTTTAGTTTTCCAAAGCTCTGAAACCCTTGGAAAAGGGGTGTTGTAATGGGCAGAGAGGACTGCTTAAGGTGATGAAGGATCTGTTCCAGCCTCCTAGCTGTTGGTAGTTCCTTGGCTTGTGGCCGCATAGCTCCAGTCTTCACATGGCATTCTCCCTTCCTTCTCCTCTCCCCTCCACCCCGTGTGTGTATGTGTGTATGTGTGTCTGTATGTGTCTAAAATTTTGTTTTTTATCAGGGCACCAGTCATACTGGATTTGCAGTTTACTTTGCTCCAGCATAGTAGCCTCATCTTAACTAATTATATCTGCAACAACTGTATTTTCAAATATGGTCACATTCTGGGGAACTAGGGATTAGGATTTCAATGTATGAATTTTTGGGAGAGACAGTTCAACCCATACCAAAGCCCTAGGAGTCTACTTGAGTCCTTTGGCAATGATAAGCTGGTAAGTAAAGATTTTTTGTGTGTTGTTACTGGTTTTTCTGTTTTCTTTTAGTTAGGAAACTGACATGTTTCAACAAGTCTTTTAAATAAATGTGTCTTAGCTGCTGTGGGTAATAGTGACTGAAGGGGCTCTAACCTGGAGGCAAAGAGGCTAATTTTAAACTGTTTGAGGGCTATAATCTAGTACATAGTCTACAAAGAACTTCATGATCAGGGCACCTACCTTGCCAGCCTCAGGGCAGGCCATCCTCTGCCCTCTACCCAAATTGGCTGTGCCTCAGCATCATGAATGCCCCAGGTCCTTCCCTACTGGGTTTCTTTGAGCACTTTGTTCCTTTATGCCTAGATTGCTGTCTCTCTCTGCTTCACTTAACGCACTGCTTCAGAACCCAAGGTAAACAGCACTTCTTCAAGAAATCTTCACTTGAGTCCTTCAGACTAGATCTGTCTCTCTAGTTCTTTGGTGTTATAACCCTTCTTTCATCTGTGAAACTACCACAATTGTAGTTGTATGATTAATTTTACAACTTGTCATTTACTCTGTTTGCCTTGTTAGACTATAGAAAGAGAGACAGTATTTATTCTAAAATATCATAGTGTAATGCCTTGTGCAGAGTAGGTCTACAATGCATATCTGCTGTATAAAAAACTGTGCTAGGGTGAGAGCTGTGGGAGTGGCAAAGGAAGGACAGAGGAAAGGTTTAGGAAACATTCTCACTTAGCAACTGCATGTGGTGGGCAAGGAAGGAGAAATCAAAGATGGCACCAAGATTTCAAGTGGGAAAGAAAGACAGTACCACTGATAGAAATGAAGAGGCCAGAGGAACTAGGTTGGAAGCCCCATTTTTGGCATTTTAAACATGAGAGACAAGTAAGTAGAAATATACACCAGTTAAAGATGTACCAGTTTCTACTTACATGTGAGACAAGTAAGTAGAACTAGGTACCAGTTAAAGAAAGAAAGGTAGGTATTTGGTTGATATGTGGTTCTTATGCTGGTTCCAGGAAACTCTCACCAATCACTGTTGAGGGAAGTGATATTCTAACTTATTTGGTCTGCATTTCCAACGTATATTTACAGTCATTTCTCATATGCATAAGTATTTATATTTTTAAAACATTCATATGTAAGGTAGATAATTTGGACAATAAAAAATATAAAGAAGACCTGGTAAGACAGGTACACATAGTAGAAATTGGCTTGCCTACAAGGAAAATATGTAAATTGATATAACACTTCTGGATGACTATTTGAAAATGCAACATAAAACTCTTAAAACATAAAAATGGCAATATACCTCATACTGGATCATTTACATGTTTTGGAATTCATTCAAATGAATTAATCAGATTTGTGTACACGGTTTGCTTAGAAGGACACAGTCTCTTTATATAGATGTGACTGCTGCATAGTTAAGTTTGCATTCAGTAATTTTTAAATGTTGGGTCTTATTGTATTAATAATTTGAAAATTCAGGTCATACTATATATACTGTTTCAAGCTCTGGTTTTTTCACCCTATCTTTGACCATAAACATATATGAGGTTATGTTTTGATAACTTAATAATTAGGTTATTTTCATTTCTCTTTTATAATTTTGCTGTCATAAACAATTCTGTACATAAAGCCACTTTATCCAAAAGTGCTGATCAGAGGTGAGCACAAAGTCAAATTGCTATGCCTTTTTAAGTCTCTTGATACATTACCAAACGATCTTCCAAAAAGTTGAACCAATTTATATTCTCACAAGCAGGTTATGACATTTTACAGTGTCACCGAATTCTGGCCAAGTTTAATGATATTTTCTGGTTAGATATTGGTTACTTACTGGGTCCAATCAATGTCAAACAGGCATTTTTCTGAACTTTCAGAAAAGAAGAAGGAAAGAAAGTCATCCTAATCACATACCTATCATTAGTGAAACCAAGTTTAGGGTAAACAGACTTAAATCCATGTAAAACATATTTGAGTCTATTTATGCTGAGTTAATTTGAATTGCATGTAAGTATAGCCTAAATATAGAACCAAGGTATCTCCTAGAAATGTCTTGTTAACTTCACTTTGATTTTTTTCCTAGAGAAATGTTTAGTTTTTGATTGAAGCATTATAAATACTCCTTGTGCTACACTGAGATATAAGCATCTCCACTGTCTGTGTTAATCTCTACCTGATTCTTCTCCATTCTTTACCTCACTAAGGAGAGAATTCAGCAGTATCAACAGTTTGTCAAAAGGAAACTATTGTGAGAACACTTTTCTTCCAAAAGTGGAATTCAGATTAAATAATGCAATGTGCAAACATTCTATGAAAGGGTTATTCTCCAATAAACTCTTACATATTATTTCATCAAAGATGTTTTTAAACTGGGAGAATAACTTAGTGTATTGGATTTGCTGCATTTGAACCTATAAAAAGCATCTTTCCAGATAGATAAAGATTCCATTTTCTAGAATACAGGCATATAATGTGGGGCAATTTAGAGAAAATCTCTCTACCACTCTTGTAAAAATTATGTTCTGAATAGGAGAAGAAATTAAGTACAACAAAAATAGAGAAAGACAGAAGGAAAATTGAAGATTACCTTAGAAAAGAAGCAGAATCAGAAGAACAAAAAATAACTATGTTAAGGTGGTTGATAACTCTGAAATTAAAATTTAAGGTGAAAATTTCCTTACCTTTGATTGCCTCATCTAAGTTTAAAATTTTTTAAATTATGCCCCTTCCTTCTCCTTAAATGCTACTAAAATTAATCTTATATTCATAAACAAATTTTATGGGATCATCAATGACAAGTATTTTTTTGCATGGATAGAGAAATTTGATTATACATGTTTGAAAATGGCTTGTAAGTAATACATCGGTTTCCACTTAAACATGAAGTTGTGATTATATATGTATTTGCAGATGTGAAATTTAAATATAAAATCTACTGAGTGACACAATACATTATGTTAAAACCCATAGCAGAGTGATTTTTACCATTCTGAGACTTTGTCATAGGCGTTAAGATTTCACTGGTAGTCAATTCTAGTTTTTGATGGAGTTTTAGATTAGTGTGGTATAGTCTTAGTTGCTTAGAGCTGTTATTAAAAATATCATAGACTGGGTGGCTTATAAACAAGATATTTATTACTCACAGTTGTAGAGGCTGGAATTCCAAGATCAGGGCAGCAACATGGTAAGATGCTGGTGAGGGTCTTCTAGTTGCAGACTGCCATCTTCTGTATCCTCACGTGGTGGAAAGAAAGCAAGCTAGCTCTCTGGACTCTTCTTATAAGTGCATTAATCCCATTCTTGAGAACTCTACCTTTATCTCAAAGACCCAGCTTCCAAATACCATCACACTGGGATTAGGTTTCAGCATATGCATTCTAGAAGGACACAAACATTCTGTTTATAGCAGGTGTACACTGTTACTTACCTAAGTAATATTTATTTTGCTCTTCATCATTAATAATAAGTTCTCATTTTTTTCAAAGCAACAAAGTGCATCACTAAAAATAGTGACCTCCTGATACTACCTGGCATCTAGAATAAGAAAGGTAACATAATTCTGCCAGAGAAGCAAGTGGTAATTTGCTGTGAATATGTCCAAAAAGAGAGGCACTTGTTTCTCACAGTTGTGGAGGCTGGAAGTCCAAGATCTGGGTAGCAACATGGTAAGGTGCTTTCCAAAGACAGGTAATTTACTCCTTAATTCTTCAATCTTATTCTTTCTTGAAACTTCGGTGTATAGTGAACCAACTCATGACCATGGGACTTAACAAGCATGATAAGGATGGGTGGGGTGGAAGATGCTAGGAGCTTGGGTCCCTAATGATGTCAATATGCAACTGCCCAAGCCTACACTGCTCCCATTTAGCTTTTTAAAAAAAGTTTTCTTAATGACTTACAAAGAGACTTAGACTCCCACATAATAATAGTGGGAGACTTTAACACTACATTGTCAATATTAGACAGATCAACGAGACAGAATATTAATAAGGATATCCAGGACTTGAACTCAGACCTGGAGGAAGTAAACTTAATAAACATTTTCAGAATTCTCCACTCCAAATCTATAAAACATACATTTTTCTTAGTATCACATCACACCTATTCTAAAAGTGACCACAAAATTGAAAGTAAATCACTCCTCAGCAATTTCATAGCATTTCACAGGTTTAAATGAAATATTGGTTGGCTGCTTGTTTGTTATTTTCCGCCCTTATTCCTTCCTGTCTCCATTGCTAAGTACATTCATTGGCATAAAAGAGGTTTTTAATACCCGTTTTTAGACTGCATTCTAGCCTAGGCAAGAGAGCAAGATTCCCGTTCTCTTTCCCTCTTTTCCTCTTTCTTTCTCTCTTCATTCTTTTTTTCTTTCTTTTTCTCCTTTGTTTTTTCTCTTTCAAAAAACAAAAATAAAAAAATTTATTTAAAAACTCTTCTATTTAAATCACTATGGTAGGGTTTTCTATTATTTATAGCTATTTACCTTTGTAACTCATATAGTAACCAATTCCCTTATAAATTCATTGTCCTTTGACTGCTTTGGTGGACAGTGCTAAGTACTTATGAGAGAGTGCTTTATTAAAAATAGTGAAATGCTCCCATACAATTTGTAAATTTCCGAGGTTTTCCAAGTGCCAGACCCCTTCCCAGTGGTCCTGGTTACTCCCCTGAGGCCAACTGCACTTCCCACAGTTCAGCAAGGAATAAATCAATGACAGGCACAGGAAGGTGCCTCCAAAACCTTACTCTCTACATAGGTATTTCCCAGGCCTTAATTTTGTTAAATATCTTAAATATTATCCCAGATAAAACAACATTTACTCATAAGGACAGCATCAATGATATTTTATATACTTTAAACTGTAATAATATATACTATGTACTGAATATTCATGCAGAAAACTTTCAGAATTTTCCTCTCTTTGAATTTTAACCAGATACCCTTGAATTCATTTTTCTTTATGGCACAGAATCTAAAAAATGAATGTCTTTTGCTCAGTGATGGATCCATTAATGCTTTTCTGGTTTTCTATGTCCAAGGTTATTTAATCCTGTGCTCCAGGAACTTGCATCTTGGTCAGGCCTCCTCATCTCCTCTCTTCTATCTTCTTACTGTCTTAACCAAGGTACAGAGAAAATCTTGGATACTAAAATGGGAAAAGCTTTGAGTCATCTGTATTTAATATACTCATCATCATAAAGTAGGCATTTCTTACTCTTTCCAAATTCTCATTTTATATGGCCTCAGCTCTTTCTATGATAACTTCAAGCCAAAGAACATGTACTTGGCTTCCTTTCTTTATCCTTGCAGATGTTACAAGAAGGCGGTCCTGAGGCCTGCATTTACTTTTCTTTTTTCTCTTCTTTTTAAACTTTGTATGCCTTCATTGGTAAGGAAAAAATCTTTATTTTACTTCTCCACCTTTATTTTATATCTAGTCTCTATTTTCCACTCCCAAATCTTAGTATTCTTAATTTGATCAATGGAAGAGCTCATCATTGCCTTAAGATTTTTAAAGATTTTAAGTATCATCTCAGATAATACAACATTTATTCATAAGGACAGCACCAGTGATATTTTATATACCTTAAACTGTAATGACATGTACTATACATTTAATATTAATTTACTTCTTTTTCTTGTAGAAAACATTCAGAATTTTTCTCTCAGTTATACCATAAGTATCTGGTATTTAAAACATAGATATCTGGTTAGATATTAGAAGATATCATTCTATTAGAATGGAAATTATCAGTCACTGAATATACATACAGAAGGGAACTTTATGATTGGACAAAAACAGAAAAAGCTTACTAAATTCATTGAGCTGCTCAGAGAATATTTGAAAAATTATTTTAAGCTGTACTATAATACATATGTGTGTTAAACATGGACTTTCTTAAAAAGGATAACATAATAGCTTATACGAATATGAAATTACCCCATGCAGAGATTTTGTTTAACTAATTAATTAATGAAAGAACCAGTAGATGTTACAATCAGTTCAACAGACAACTTACAGTCTGAGGAATACTGAAATGAATATATAGTGGATGGAGAACTGGCAAAAAAAAGAAAAAAAAGGCAATTGTCCACACACAAATCATCAATTGCATTCTACCAGATACAATGTGCATTTCTATAAACAGGAATTACTTTGATTACTATCAGTTATTTATAAGTTAATTTCTATCTCTAAAAAGTTGTAAAACAACCCAGTAAAAGACAGATAGAGATAATCAGTAGGTGTATTAACTAGCTAGGACACATCATATGTTTTGAAGTCTTTTATAATTTTTCCCTTACATATGTGACCTACTGAATTATAGCCAAAAGGTGGTGCTCTTTCTAGATTCCCATCCTGGGAACTGACTTAGTGGCCTTTTCTAGGAGAAGATAAAAATGAAAGTGGGACAGAGTAGGGAGGGAGGACAGCTTTAAAGGACAAGGCTAGGAAGAGTAAGAGTGAGGCAAATTGTCCTTTCCCACCCTACTTGGGGTAGTGTTAAGAGCTTGATCCCTAGAGCCACACACATGGTTCAAATTCTGCTTCTGCAGCTTAACATGTGTGTCGCCTACTGGACAGGTTACTTAGTCTTTTGAGACCTAGGTTTCTTTATCTATATAATGAGATTATTAGTAGCACCTAACTGATAAATTTGCTGAAGGGGTCAAATGTGATGAACTAGTAAATATTTAGCATAATAATTAGATTGGCAATGTGCCAAAGAATATTACTTATCATCATTAATATTTTTGTCATCATTATAGTTGTCTTTTAAATGAAACCAATATGTTCAAGCTAAACCAGCTCAGAAATTTATGATATCAAATTAATTTTTGAAATTGCTTTATTGAGGCATAATTGGACATACAATGAACTGGATATATTTAAAGTGCACCACTTGGTAAGTTTTGACATGTATGTGCTGTGAAGCCATCACCATAATGAACATATTCATCACCCCCAAAAGTTCCACCATGACTTTTTATAATCCCTACCTCCCATTGTTCCCTGCTTTCCATACCTATCCCCAGACAACTGAGGGAGATCTGTGTGGATTGCTCCCGTGTGAGGCCCCTAGGAAATGAATGGGCCTCCTAGGAAATGAACTATTAATACACACCGCAGTATACAAGAATCTCAAAATCTGTGTCACTCAACACAGATCCCTGGTTGGGGTAGTCGAGTTGAGGGAAAGCAGGAACCGAGAGAGGGACTATGTTATTCAAAATAATTAACAGACATGACTTTATGGATATGAGGACTTGGGAGGCATTGTGTCCACTTTCGGTTCCTTATGGTTTATTGCTTCATTGTGTTCATTTTGGACCCTTGTTACATTCGCTGTAAAATATTAACTTAAGTATTTACACTTGTTAACTTACTGGGTGTAACTTACTTACCTTGACTTACTGGGCGTAACTTACTGGGCGTAACTTACTTAGTGGGCTTAACTTGCTTACCTTGTGACTTAACTTAAGTATTTTGATCTGACGTAAACAACATTAAGCAGAAAACTATATAATAGAACCTACTGCAAAAATAAAATTGCTGCGTGGGCATAGCACATGTAGTCCTCCAGATCTCGCTCTTTTTCTTTTTTCTTTTCTTTCTGCGCACGCTCTCTTCCAGGTTTGGGACCCTCTCACTGGACGAGATTCCCGGGCTCGCGTTCAGTTCACAACAGACAACTAGTTATCTACGTTTGTCACTAAAGTTTGCATTTTCCAGAATGTTTACTAATGGAATAATATAGTTTGCATTCTTTTCTCATTAGTTTCTGTCACTCAGCATACTTATTTTGAGATTCTTGTATACTGCGGTGTGTATTAATAGTTCATTTCTTTTTACTGCCATGTAGCATTTCATTATATGTATATACCATGGTTTTCTTTTTTTTTTAACCCATTCTGCTGTTGGTGGACATTTGAGTCCCATTTTTGGCTATTACTAATAAAGTGGACATAAACATTCATGCCTAAGTGTTTGTATAGATAAATGAATTAAGTTCACTTGTGTAAATACCTAAGATTGTAATGGTGGAATCATAAGTTAGGTATATGTTTAATGTTTTTAGAAACTACCAAGCTATTTTCCAAGTTGGTTGTATAACTTTTTATTCCTACCAGCAATGTATGAGAGCTTCTGTTACTCCACATCCTTGTCAACACTTGGTATGATCAGTTTTTAATTTTAGCTATTCTAACAGTTGTGCAGTAGCATCTCATTGTGGCTTTTACTTATATTTCCCTAATGACTAATGATATTGGGCATCTTTTTATGTGCTTACTGTCTACTTCTGAGTTAATACAAGGTGTTTTGCTAAAACTATTGTTGGGCTGTGTTGGGTGATCTATTCATGTTTAATATACTTCATCTAGTCCAAACTTATACCCCAAAAAGATCAAATGTAAAAGCCATAGACAGAATGCAAAACATGCAAACATCTTCATGGCCTACAAACAGAAAGATATGCAAATGAATAAGCAGGAATGAATTTGAAGCCCTGACAGATGATGGACTTGGAAACAGAAGTAAAGGATGCAAGACATTTTCCGCAGAAGATGGGGAACCAGAGCCAGTCTAGCAGCTTGGAAAGTGACATCTTCTACTTAGTCCTGTGAAAAGAAGCTAAGGAAAGAAAGCTTGTTGTTGCCCTCCTCCTTGCTGCTGACCTACTGCCTGGGGATCACAGGAAGCTGTAAGCTAAGGAGGCAAGAGGACTATGGTTAGTATCTGAGTCAAACTGCTTTCAGGACCCAAGGCCTGAATTTTTTATAAACCCACAGGTCACAATAATATAGGAACCTTAAAACACACTGCAAAACTCAACTCTGGATCTGAGGTCTGAAGGAGTGAAAGAAAAAATATAACTGGGATGGGTAGAGGAGAGAAACTGAGAATAAATCCAAACCAAAAATTCAAACAAACCCGCCTCTCAAAATGAACTTCATGAAAGAAGTAATAATAAAAAAGACAGCCAACAGAGAAAATGAAAAAGTTATGAGAAAACAAGACAATGAGGAACCATGAAATAATAATAATCACCATGATAATGTTTAGTATGTTTTAAGCACTTGACACTTAAAAGAAAAGCCAAGAAAATCATCAGGATATAAATTCACCCCAGATAAAATCAGTTTTATGGCACAATATGACAAAGACTTTTTAAAATTTTTGATTTTTTAAAGAAAGAAAGGAAGAAATGAAAATCATTGCAAGGAACAGGATGGCATGAAACAAAATATGCATATAAAAGAACAGATGGGGCCAGGTGTGGTGGCTCACGCCTGTAATCCCAGCACTTTGGAAGGCATAGCCAGAGTGATCATGAGGTCAGAAGACAGAGACCATCCTGGCCAACATGGTAAACCTCCGTCTCTACTAAAAATACAAAAAATTAGCTGGTTGTGGTAGCATGTGCCTATGGTCCCAGCTACTCAGGAAGCTGAGGCAGGAGAATTGCTTGAACCTGGGAGGCAGAGGTTGCAGTGAGCCGAGATTGTGCCACCGCACTCGAGCCTGGCCAACAGAGCGAGACTCCATCTCAAAAACAACAACAAACAAACAAAAAACCCTTGATAGGAAAAAGAGAAGAAATATTTGCAATAAAAATCTATGCTTGCAGTACAAGATACAGAAGATGGATAAACTCTTAGCAAGATACGGCAAATTGTGAAGAATGGCCATACATCCTTTGTAACTCCTTCCATCAAAAGGTGGAGTCCATGTCTACTCCTTTTTTTGTTTTTTTGTTTTTTGTTTTTTTCGAGACGGAGTTTCGCTCTTGTTACCCAGGCTGGAGGGCAATGGCGCGATCTCGTCTCACGGCAACCTCCGCCTCCTGGGTTCAGGCAATTCTCCTGCCTCAGCCTCCTGAGTAGCTGGGATTACAGGCACGCGCCACCGTGCCCAGCTCATTTTTTTGTATTTTTAGTAGAGACGGGTTTTCACCATGTTGACCAGTATGGTCTCGATCTCTTGACCTCATGATCCACCCGCCTTGGCCTCCCAAAGTGCTGGGATTACAGGCGTGAGCCACTGTGCCTGGCCGTCTTTACTCCTTTAATCTTGGCTAGGCAATGTGACTAGATTTAGCCAATGGATCACTAGTGAAGGCGATGCAAGTGGAGACTTCAAAAGCACTTGAGTACTGAGGTCTTATTTACTCTTGCTGCTGAGAACACCAGAACCATCCTGACACAAAGTCTGGGTTAGTCTCCTGAGTGGTGAGAGATCATGTGGAGTGAGAGGTTCAGTCCCTTCAGCTATATTAAAAACTCAAGCAAAGCACAGACGCCGGCTGACCAGAGGGTGAATGTGTAGTTGTATGAGCAAGTCCAGGCAAGACTAGCGGAGAAAACACATAGGCAACCCACAAAATCTTATTTCAAACCACCAAAGTTTGAAGGATTTGTTAGGCAGCAACAGATAATTGTTACACTGAGATAATAAAAGACAGAATTAGCAAGTGAGAAGATACTATGAGGAATTCACCCCAAACACAGATTAAAATATGAAAATGTAATGAAGACATATGGAAGGAAGATATAGATATTCTTATGTATTTCTAACAGAAGTTCCAGAGAAAGAGGATGGAGGGGCGGTGGAGAAGCAATATTTGAAGCAATGAAAATTTGGAATTTTCCAAAACTGAACAAAGTCATCAATAGTTTTAGCTTCAAAATAATCAAGGAACATTTTACAGGTTTAATAAAATAATTTATGTATAAACAAAACTTCACTATTCTTATAAGCTGTTTGCATATTAACTTGAAAAAAATGTGAATTCTGCTCAAATCAAACTGAAAAAGGACAGTTTCTCTTTTTGTAAGTCAGGTTTCTTAAAATTCGACAAATAACCAGTATAGTGCTGGGGAAGGTCTCCTTGTAGCAAGTGTCTGCATGTTAAACATGCTTTGTTTTTGTCTGTCAATCTTCCCTTCTTTTAGGAGTTAATGCTCGCACAAACCACATGGTTTTGATGGTCTCTGCAGCACAAATCCTCAACTTCTACTCTAGCAGGGAAGGACATATGAACCACGATATTCCAAACAGGGATTTTCCCTCCTAGAAATTTTAAAATTCAGCTAAATTCAATATAAAACTGTCTTACATTCTTGTATTGCACATCTATAACATATATTTATTTCATTTACAGTACTTGGGTTGGGAAGAATAGGCACGCATGTACTCAGTCCACTATTCTGTTCTAATCTTCCTTATGTACTCTCATTCTGCTTAAGTTATCCGGTTTTTAAAACAGCAGCAGATAGTCATCGTGCTATATATTAGCTCTCCAGACCTTATTTATAACCGAAAGTTTGCACCCACTGACAAAATTTTTGCCATTTTCCCCATTTCTAGCCCCTGATAATCATTCTACTTTCTGTTTCTATGCCTTCAATTTATTTAAATTCCACATTAAGCAAAAACCATGCTGTATTTGTTTTTCTGTGTCTGGCTTCTTTCACTTAGCATAACATCTAAATTGGTAAAATTTTCTTCTTTTTATAAGGCAGAATAATATGATATAATTGAAATTTTTTAAGAGAGTAGATTGTAAGTGTTCTTACCACATACACACCCCCCAGTAGAGATGATTTGCGAGGTGACGGATATGTTACTTAGCTTGATTGTGGTAATAATTTCACAACGTATACATATATCAAACATCACCTTGTATATCTTTTTTGTTTGTTTGTTTTTGAGGTGAAGTCTTGCTCTGTCACCCAGGCTGGAGTGCAGTGGCGCGATTTGTGTATTTTGAATATATGCAATTTTTATTTGTCAATGATAACTCACTAAAGCTGGGGGAGAAACCAGCAGCAGATAAAAAGTATATTTAGTATGAGGAAAAAGGCTGCTAGAGAGAGTCCTATGTGCTATTAACAGCATTTAAGAATGACAAATTGGAGTCTGATATTAAGGGAAAAAACAAAGAAACCACACACAGACACACACACACACACACACACAGCTTAAAATGGAGACACTGCTAGTCAAAACACACATCAATAGGATGCTAACACAGGGTCATATATATTTGCATTAGCAGACTCTAAGGGCATCAACTTATATATGCAACATAAGTTGAGCATAAAGTGATCATTGTATAGGTTTTCAGGCTTTTTAGTTAGCCTATTATAGCTGTGTAGGTCATCATTGCCACTTTAAAATGTTATTTTTGTAGTCTGTGTCTAATAAGGCAGGAAAGTGACAAATTTGCTTATACATTTGTAAAAATATTTCTATCAAAACAAAACTTTCATTGTTTAAAGTAATAAACACTCATGTGTAAAATTTATTCCATACACACCCGGTGTTTTATTCCATTAGCTAAATTATGATGGTTTAGATATTTATAAATTTTTTTGCTTTTTTTCTCTTTGTCATGCTCAGGTTTTCATAAAAAACATTCTAGAGTCCCATGCTGATAAAAATAAAATGTTTTTCTCTTCTTAATATGATACATTATGTCTTAAATTTTATTCAAGGGAAATTTCTCTTCTCTGTGTAATTCAGAGTAGTTTTGTTTTTCAAAAGGGAACTCTTTGTCCCAGTAAGTTGTTTTTATTTAATGCATTGACTACTGGTTTTTCTGAGTTGTAAAAATATCAGAGCCTAATTATTTTTGCTGCTAGAAAATTTTGTATAAAGGTTTCCTCAAATATCCTCTTTCAGAAGTCTCTAGAGTTATGTTTAAAATTGTGCCATGTATGGACTTTATTACATTAAAAAAATAAAAAGATAAATAAAAGCCCAGAGATCCCAAATAGTTACCTACCCAGGCTAATGAATTTAATTGTTATTTGGTACTGCCTTTCTTTTAAAGTAGGAATGAAACTCCTATATAAAACTCTAATAATTTTTATTTTTTCTCTGCTTGAATATTTCCAGTTATGAGGGGTTCATAATGTCATAAGTCATCCCATTTTAACTTTCTCCAGCTCAAATTGTTAAATATAATGCTGCATACATATATGTATATTCAATATATGCATATATATATTGAAGCAAATTATGTCTCCCTGTAGTTTATACTATTGCATGCACAATAGTTGTTTTTGTTTGTTTCTATAGATGAGTTCTGAACCTATTTGAAGACAATAGTATTGTTCCCTTTATATCTGTCTTCATTTGTGTAAAATAAATCTTTCAAATTTCTTACATAGCTATCTTCAAAAAATAAAGAAGAAAACTAAGCTTTCTTCTTTCCTCCCATGTTCATCCATCCCTCCTTTCTTTCTAATTCTTAATTCAGCCCCAAAGCCACCAATGAAGCCAATTAAGGTAGGGGTGTACGTGGTAGAGAGAAGAGTGATGTCCTAACACAGGTGTGGGAGCCGGAGTGGGTGAGGACACCCAGGCTTGGCTACAGATGCAGGATCAAATGATGTCATAAGGCCTCCCTCCACATCCTGGCTTCCAGGCAGTAGCAACATGGCCACTCTCACTTCAAGCTTAAATTCAAACAAATGAGTGGAAATTGACTCTTAATTCCATCCCTTAGTCAATATTTGTGACTAGGGAATACAATGATTCATTGTTAATCTTGGGTTTTAATTAATTTTATCCAATCAGTGGACAGAAGATAAGAAAAGGATCAGAGGAAAGTCTGGATCTTGTTAAAAGGAGAAGGAGAAATAGATCCTGGGTACACCAAAACAATAGATGTCCACTGTGGAATAATTTAAGGTTTTGCATAATGATATTGTATCTAGACTTTTAAAATAAATACATATTTCTTACTATAGGATCATTCCGTAAATACTCTATTTTGTGACTTGTTTTTATTTTACTTAAAACCAATAATAAACATTTTATTTTGTCAATGAATCATTGTCAGAAAATCATTTTGATGGATACAAAATATTAATTTTGTTGAGCAGTTTCCTACTTTTGAACATGTAAGTTCTGTGCATAGTTTACTCTGCTAAACAACAACACTGCGAAGATTCTTTGCATACAACTCTTTGTGTACTTTTCTAAGTATTTGCCCAGGATAAATTTCTAAAGGTAGCATTATCAGTTCAAAGAATATGCCTGTTTTCAGTTTTTTCAACCATTTGTAACTACCATTTTTCATTTGGCATTTGATAAACACTCAATATTTGTTGACTATATCTTGCCTGCCTACTCCAGTTTACCAAGACCTCTTTTTATTAGTGTCAGAAAGGAGTATATTACTCCCATTATGTATGCAGATGTTATTGGCACCACTACTTCCTTGTTCTGAAGAATATTTTTTTCTACTGCTTAAGATTGTGTTAATTTGTATAGTTAGCAATACTGATATTCACACCTTGTATTGTGCCCTCCCATTTTGCCAAGGTTGCTCTGTGTGACCAATAGATTACAACAGAAATTATAGCATGTCACTTCTGAGAATTCATTTACGGAAAACACTATGGTTTCTGTCTTGGTTATGCCAGCGCTCTCTCTCTCTCTCTTTCTCTTGGATCACTTAACTCTGCGAGAAGCCAGCTGCCATGTTGTGAGAACAATTAGGTAGCTCATAGCGAAGCTCATATGGGAAGGAATTGAGGTTACCAGGTTAAGATAGGCAATGCCCTGAGACCTGCCAAAACCCATATGAGTGAGCTTGAAGTGGTTTCTCCTTCTGCTAAATCTTCAGATGACTGCAGCTTCAGCTGACAGAGTAGCTGAAACCTCATGAAAGATTCTGAGTTACAACCACCCCTGGCCATTCAGCTAAGCTGCTCTGGGATTCCTGACCTACTGTGAGTTAATAAATTCTCATTCTTGTAAGCTGCCAAGTTTTAAGTATGATTGCCACAATGCAATAAATAACTAATATTACCCATATCTGCTATAAGATTGAATTTTTAATAAAAACCTTCCCAGAAAGAAAACTCCTGGCCCAAATGGTTTCACTGGTGAGTTCCATCAACCATTTAATTACAAAATAATATCAAACTTACACAAACCTTTTCAGAAAATAGAGGAATAAAAGATAATTCTCATTTGTTTTTGAGGCCAAATAATGCTATTATGAAAATCAGGTGAAATTACTACAAGAAAAAAATTATAAACTAATTCTCTCTCCAACCATAGATGTAAGAAATATTAATAAAATATTATCACATCAAATTAAGTAATATACAAAGACCACAATATATCCTGACCACGTGGGGGTTTAACATATAAATGCAAGATTCTCTTGACATTCAAGAATCAATGTAATTCAAATTACATTGTAAAAGATCAAAACAGAAAAAAACTCCACAATCATTATAACACATGTAGAAACTGTATTTGATAAAATTTAGCACCTATTCATGTAAACAATTCACAGAAAATTAGAAATAATGAAAAAAATCATTAATCTGATGGAATGCATGTATGAAAACCTTTTATTTAGTGTTGAATTATTAAAACGTTCCCCACCCCCAATTCTATTCAATATTGTGCTAGATAGAAGTTCTAGCCATTGCAGTGAGGCAAGAATAAAAATGACACAGGATTGGAAAAAAATATAAAAAACTATTTTGGATTATATGATTCTGTACAGAAAAACCTAAAAAATTTCCAAAAACCAACTAAAAATAAGTACTTGTAATATGCTGCGAATCCAACATCAATGTACATAAGTCAAGTATTTTTCTCTAGAATAGTAGAGAACAATTGAAAAAGGAAACTAAAGAAATGTATTATTTGCAGTAGCATCCAACAACATAAAATTCTTTATGTTAACAGAAAATGTGCAGAACTCTGAACTAAAAGCTACTGGACACTGTTGAGTTCAATTAAAGCAGACCTAAATAATGAAAAAAGATAGAACATGTTCTTGAATAGAAAGACTCAACATTTTTTAAGGCACAAATTCTTCCCAAATTGATCTGTACATTCAATGAAATCTCAATATAAATAATGGCAAGACTTTTTGAAAAATTGACAAGCAGATTCTAAAATTTGTATGGAAAATTTAAAGAACCTAGAAGAGCTAAAATCATCTTAAAAGTGGAAAAGTTCACACTACTTAATTTCAAGACTTGTATAAAGGTATAATGATCAAAACAATGTAATATTGGTCAAAATATAGACAATTGATTAATGGCACAGAATAAAAGTCCTCAGTATACAAATCGGTGTAGTGAAATAATTTGGTGCCAAAGGACAAAAGCAATTCTATAGGGAGTAATGTTTTTCAACCAATGGTGTAGAAACATTCAGATAGTCACATAGAAAAAAATGAACATGCCTATTTCTACCTACTCCATATCAGACACAAAAATTAATTCAAGAGGGAAATGGCCCAGGTGTGTGTTAGTAAAAAAGTATTAAATTAATGGCACGGTCTGTAATATGGATGCATCTTAAAAACATTATGCTGAGTGAAGGAATCCAGCATCTCCAAAGTGCATATTGTATGTTATATGAAGTTCTAGACCAGGCAAAATTAATCTATGGTAATAGAAATCAAAATAGTGTTCTTTTTGGATGGGAGAAAAAGACTGGGCAAACGCGCAGAGAGAACATCCTCAAGATATATAATTACTCTATATTTTGAGAGGTGTGTGGGTTACATGAGGTGAATGTATTGTTAAAACTGAACAGTATTTTAAAATCTGTACATTTCACTAAATCTTAATCATACATTAATAAATTTTAAAATATGCATACATTTTAATTGTTCTTCTTTAAAAGACTTCTCTTTATCAATCCATTAATCAGCACACTTTGAGCAGAGCAATTCAACTGCCAATCAGAATCTCTGTGCAGTCAATGTCTGTCCACTGTCTTCAAGAATCTCCTGTGTTACCTGATCATGCTAAACAAAGCTGTAATATATCTTTTAACACTCTGAATATATTGGCCCAGTAATTCTAATGTTACTGACGGGATTAGATACAAGTTAGTTTTAAGTTTTATAAATATTTAAGTGTCCCACTTTTCATGCGAATATTCTCCTCATTTCTTATATTTTGTGCTATATTTATTTAGCTTATTCTTTAACATTTCATACAGTGTCTATTTCCTGGCAATTTGAATTTTATTCCAAGATGTGAAATATACAGTATGTTAAAAAGAATGACTAGAATAGGAGTAAACATAGAATTCTTCTAAACTGAATGGCAGTGAGTTTGAAGAGGAATATTAGAGAGGGGAACTGGACAAAAGAGAGAATAAAAGGAGTTAGGGAGTCATTGGCTGAAAAATTTAGAGGTTGTGTCCAGGAGCTGTCTGAGGTCTGAATTAGAGGCATAAGGCAACCACTTTTTCCAAAGTGTCCCCCAAATGACACAGGTACTGTGGGAAAGAAGTCTTTATTTATGTTAAGTCTATGACAAACCTCTTCATCTAGAGAGGCAATTATGGTAAAATATTATCTAAAATATTTTGGCAAAATTATGGCACTATATTGTCCAATTATTCAAAAATGAGAAATATTTTATGGAAGGGCCTGACTTAAAGTTATCTTAGTAAAAACATTTCACTCTATAATTGCTGTATAGATTTCTTTGTTATGATGGTTCATAAATTAATGAGAAGCCTCTAGTTCCATCATTATCTGTTGGAAGCAAGTTCAAGGGTATTTGCGTACTATAGACAATGCTGTTCAGGACTAAGCAAGGGATATTATTTTATAAACTTATTATTTGATGATGATGGTGTTTATGATGACAACACTCAGTGTTCCTTAAGTTCTTAATAATGCCAAGTAGTATGGAAATATTTTCCATCAATATATTTAAATAAATCTTTAAAACAACACTAGGATATGGTATTGTTGTTATTAGTTTTACAAAAAAGGGAAGAGAGCTTCAAGAGAATGATAATACACTTTCAATGTTACTCAGCTAACAATAACTTAGCCCAAAGTGTTCCTTTTAACCAACATGCTGTGATCCAAAGCATTCAACTGCAAGTAATTGAATGCTTATATAGTTAGTCTTTTCTTTTTAAAAATATTCCACTCATTACACGTTGCTACTTTTAATATCCTTTTTTCTTAAGGCTCTTTATTGTTTATTTGTGACAGCATCTTCAAAGAACATGGGCAGAAATCTTATTTCTATGTTCTTCAATGCAAAATGAAGCTTTTATGAGAGGTGGATTATCAGTGAAAATAAACGACAAAATTCTCTGGCAATAAAAGTAATGAGATAGACAGGACAAAAGTAATGACATCCTCTAGCATAATCTTGGCAGAAAATAACTAAAGCACCTTGAAAGAGATAAATTGTTACAAAACGCTATTCTTGTCTAATATGGATTGACAGGGAATAACAGGATTCTTCAAGAGGATGGCAGCCCACAGGCCCACATGCTTTCAAGGGATCAAAGAGACTGACACTTCCTGCCAGGCACAGCTAAGTAGAAAGCAACTCATTCTCTCCAGACAGATATTTACCCTAAGATATTATTTCTGGGAAAGAGAGTTTATTTGGGAAATATGACAGCAGTTTTTTCCTACACATTCTATCCACTGTTAGAATAAAAGTAGGATGAGGGAAAATCTACCAAACCTGTTCCTAGAATCCAAATCATACATAAATCTTTAGCAAGCTAGGAAACTTGAACTATTCCATAACACAGTTGTTTTATGTAGGCCATGCTCAGCATTTGACTTACAGATTATGATTTTTTTCTATTAACATAAAACTTTTAAAAAGTTTTGAAGTTTTAAAAAAAGTTGTATAAACCCAGTTTATCATCCACCAAAATAGATTTTAATAACCATCTAGAAAGCAGAATAAATAGCTTTGGCAAATTTAAATGTTAAATAATAATGAAAAGGTCCAGGAAAAAAACTATAGAAAAAAATTTTTATATTCAGGGGGATTAAGAACACTTTTCTCAGGATGACATGAAATCCTGAATCCATGTGGAAAAGATTTATTTGATTATATAAAATTGTGAAACACTACTAAAAAGTCAAAGACAAAGGAAAAACTAATGGAAACAACTTTTACATCCAGTATTAATTCATTACTTACTGTCCTTAATATAATAACTCTTGTAAACGATTAAGAAAAAAATGACTTTTGAAACCGTAAAGTGTATGAACAGGCACTTTAAAGAGAATGAGATTTAAATGGTTCTTGAATATATGAAAAGATGTTCAGTCTCACCACTAATCAAAGGAATGCAAACCTAAACATCAGTGAGATCTCATTTTTTAGTTATCAGACAGACTTACATTCAAAAGAATGACAGTGTTTTTTGATGTTGAGGTGTCAGAAAATACACTATATCCTGTGGATGTCAAATGATACATGGGGGTAAAAGAGAAGAATTTTGTCAATGTCTCTCAAAATTTGAAGTATGTATATTCTTTGATTCATTAATTTCACATCTTGGAATTAATCTTACAGTAACCGCTTTAGAATGATAAAAATATTCCTATACATTCTTGTTCACTAGAATACTGCTTACAACTTTTATGGCTGGAATAATCTGAGATTTATAGAATCATTTCAAGAATAACTCAAGAATATACCTTTTACTCAGAATACTCAAATATTAATTAACATTTCATAACATTTGCTTTTTTCTTTTTCTACACACACACACACACACATTTTGTTTCCTACACAGATATTCTTTATTCCTAAATACTTCATTGCATATTTCCTAAAAAAAATCTAGGATATTGTCACATATTCTCAGTACATTTATCAAAATTAAGAAATTAATATTGATGCAATATTTTTCTAGAGAACGTATTCAGATTTCTTTAATTATCCCAGTAATGTCCTTTATAGCAAAGAAGTCTACAAATTGTATTCATTGCCTTGTCTCTTTAGTTTCATTTAATCTGGAAGAGCTTTGTGTCTTTTTTTGTATGTCATAACATTGCTGTGTTTTAAACAGTCCAGACCAGTTACTTTGTAACTTTTCTCTACCTTCGGGTGAATCTGATGTTTTCTCATATTAGGCTCACATCAGGCATTTTGGCACAAATACTCCAGAAGTCATGTTGGGTTTTCCTCGGTCCATGATACTAGGAAGCACATGCTACCTGATCACTTGGTTAAAGAATTGCTCCATAGGTTTTTCTAGTGTAAACATGCCATTTTTCTCTTTATAATTTGTAAGTATTTGTGGGTAAATATTGAAAGATACAAATATGTGAGTATCTCTGAAACTTTCACCTTATCATTTTAGTATCCTATAATGATGTATACCTAAATCAATTATTAGTATAATTGCCAAATACAGATTTTCTAATTCCACCATTTCTTCTATATTTATTTGTTTACTTTCTATAAGAAAGATTTTAATTTTTATCTACTTTTTTCTTTCTGTTAATATGGACTAATGGATTTTAATTTAATTCAAGAAAAATCTTTTATGAGAATTTATTAACATAACAACAAATACATTATTTATTAAGACATAATTTTTTTGTGCTCAAATTACATCAGACTTGGCAAATGTGGTCTGCTTTAAGCTAGCTTATATTTCCTCTGGCATATCCTGATCATTTTTAGGACACTTTCCTGGTTTTTGATACAACAAAATGGTCCAGGGTCATTCTCACTGTCACAACTCTGGAATCATCCATTTTTCTGAGGAGCATTGGCTTCATTTAGTGGAGACTCATATTTCAAAACCAGAACCTTTATAGTATGTATGTGGAACACTGCGCTTTGGTTTTTATAGTTTTGATTTTTGAGCATCATTCTTAATAGTAAAGAATTAGAAATAATTTAGATGTTTATTAAATACTATAAAATAGTTAAAAATAATGAGGAATCTATTGTAGTGATGTGGAAGAGGACCTAATATATATATATATATTAGGTCCAAATATATATATATATAGTATTTGGGAAAAACTAGTGAACAGTTGATATAGTTTATTTCAAATATTATATATCAGTAAATGTTCATTCAAACAGAAAAAGTTTAAAATCTGAAAGTTTACACACTAAACTACAATTTTTTTAACTTCTGTCAGCAGGATAAGAAATATGGTGAAGTTTTCATTTCTTTATAGGTTCCTATAACTTTTTTTATATAAGGCATTTACCTTTAAAAAATTTAAACATATAAATCTAAAATTAAAAAATACAAAATAAAAAAACAAAAACAGTTCAGGTGGCAATGGCTTACAAGATAAAAAAGTAATTTTTGAGGAAGTTAGGAAAATGGTCTCACTATACATTAGTAAAATTGCTAGAATTAGTCCTCATTAGTCAATTAGTTTATAATAATTGCCTCAGTCAGTAAGTCAATTTTCTCTAAGTCTCATTTAGCAGCCTCATCAGTTAATTCTTTCATCTGTAAACAAGTTTTCATTTAACTGGGTAAAAACTTGTCATCATATTTCCTTGTGAAGACCAGTCAATGCCTCTAGAGTGTGTTTCACATCCATGTGGCCCACTCCTTATTTCAGCTGAAGCTCTGAGGGGTGGTTCTGTGCCAGCTGAGACTCACCCTGTCTTGGCAGTGGCCAGCCCAGATCATGCAGCATGCTTCCACACTCAGCCAGGGAAGAGTAAATGATATTTAGTATAATATGCCTAAGGAAGGGCTTTCAGTAAGGTGATATTTCAGTAGACACTTAAAGTGTGCAGATAGCTTGGGAATAAGCTTTTCCAGGTAGAAAAGAAAATGCAAATGCACTGGGGTGGCAGTATGCCTCTCTTATTTGAGGATCAGGAAGGAGACCAATTTGGAAGGTAGTGACCAAGGACAAGAGTGAAGGATAAGGTCCTAGAAGAAGAAATATGTGAAGGAGAACAAGAACTTAACAGAAGGGGAGGATAATGAACATGGAGTTTATCTTGTGAGATCAGATGAGAGATGATTTAACTTCTATTTTCAAATGAACCCATTGGCTCCCATGTGTGGAGTATACAGTGCCTAAAAACCAGGTGCAAGGCTTTCAATAGGAGCCTATTGCAATAATCTAGATGAGAGATGGATATGATTGACTGAGACTCTAGTGATAAAGGTGGAGACAGACTCTGAGTATGATTGGAAGGTAGAGTTCACACAGTTTGCCAATGGGATATGGCTCATGAGAAAAGAGAGGAGGTATGGATGACCTCAAGATATTTGTGTAAACATTGAGAGAAAGGAAATTTCCATACTGACATAAAAATGATAAGAATAGAAGACTCAAGAGAAATTCACATAGTGGGTTTTGTCATGTTAGGTTTGAGGCCCTTATTTAACATGTAAGAGAAGATGTTGAATACATAAGCCTGGAGTTCAGAGGAGAGGCTGATGCAGAAGATAACCTTTATGAGGTTCATGAGTTGTTCACTTGTGGTTTACAAGTTGTTTGTTTGTAGTTAGTATTTAAAGTCATGAGACTGAATGAGATTACCTAGGATGTAATTGTAGATAGTGTAATGGAGAGGGGTCCCAGGATTGATTCAGGAATATTTTATTATTAAGAGTCAGCTTTCTCACTTTTATCTGGGCTGCTGAGATGCCCTCATCTAATACCATGTATTCCAGACTGAGGAAGACCCAGAAACATTGGAGCCATGTGAGCCATGGTCACAGCTGCAGAGCAAAGCACCGGAAGCACCCAGGAGGCTGTGGTAATGCTGGTGGCATGCATCACCACAGGATCAACTTTGGCAAAATAGCACCCAGGTTACTTTGGGAAAGTTGGTATGAGGCATTACCACTTAAAGGGAAACCAAAGCTTCTGCCCAGCTGTCAATCTTGACAAACTGTGGACTTTGGTCAGGGAGCAGACGCGGGTGAAGGTTGCTATAAACAAGACTGGAGCTGCTCCCATTGTTGACATGATACGATCAGGCAACTAAAAAGTTCTGGAAAAGGGAAAGCTCCCAAAGCAGCTTGTCATCATGAAGGCCAAATTCTTCACAGAAGGGCCATGGAGAGGATTAAGGGTGTCCGGGGTTGGGTTAGAGTCCTGGGGGCTTGAAGCCACATGAAAAGGTGTCCACTAAATGCTAACAATTGAAAAAGAAAAAATTCAGCTTTTTGATAAGACTGATCTGCCAAGCCTTAATTCATAGAAAATGCTAGCTCCTAAAGATACCAAGCCAGCGGCCTGGCGCGGTGGCTCACGCCTGTAATCCCAGCACTTTGGGAGGCTGAGGCAGGTGGATCACGATGTCAAGAGATCGAGACCACCCCAGTCAACATGGTGAAACCCCTTCTCTACTAAAAATACAAAAAATTAGCTGGGCATGGTGGTGCGTGCCTATAATCCCAGCTACTCTGGAGGCTGAGGCAGGAGAATTGCCTGAACCCAGGAGGCAGAGGTTGTGGTGAGCCGAGATCGCGCCATTGCACTCCAGCCTGGGTAACAAGAGAGAAACTGCATCTCAAAAAAAAAAAAAAAAAAAAAAAAAAAAGATACCAAGCCTTCATACGTTGGAGCTGCTGCTGCTCAGGATGTTGCTGTTCTTGAAGCAGAGCAAAGATACATGGTAAGGCATGAGCTGGCTCTTAAAGCTTGCACTCAGAACACACACATTCACTTCCATTCTTATTTCATTCAAACCAAGTTTCACAATCACGTTCAAGTGGAGTAGGAAGGGAATGTATAATCTTCCCATAGGAAGGGGCCTCTGCAGTGAGGAACGTCGCAGGAAGGGGAACTAGAATATTCGGAAACAGAAATGTAGTTCACTACAAGAAATAAAAATATGACATTGGAAAGCTTTTTTCTTTTTCTTTTTTTTTTGAGACAGAGTCTCACTCTGTCACCAGGCGCCAGACTGGAGTGCAGTGGCACAATCTCGGCTCACTGCAACCTCTGCCTCCTGGATTCAAGCAATTCTGCCGCAGCCTCCCACGTAGCTTGGACTGCAGGCACATGCCACCACACCCAGCTAATTTTTTTATTTTTAGTAGAGACAGGGTTTCACCATGTTGGCCAGGATGGTTTCGATCTCCTGACCTTGTGATCTGCCTGCCTCAGCCTCCCAAAGTGCTGGGATTACAGGCTTGAGCCACCATGCCCAGCCTGTTTTTCTTATCTAATATAACAACTGTAAACTACTGAATTTTTTTTTTTGCTTTTCTTATCATCTGATATCTTTCTCCATTTACTCATAATGCCCAATGAAGTATGTCTCAGCAGCCAAAGATCCTAATTAACCTTTTAAATTAATCTTAGGGTTAATCCCAATTGAGAGTAACGGCAATTTCTAGAGCTGGAGCCACTGACATTTCTTGTTATTGGAGAATTCTTATCATGGGATCCTTCTGTACAATAGTTCTTTAAATTTTCCCAGTTGAAGATCTTGCTATTAGCTTTACCCTCATTAATACCATGTGTGGGGGTCCGGCATGTTTGCTGGGGGGCTTCTGACTAGTGGAGAGCCTCAGCCTTACTCAAGTGTTCTCAACTTGGAGGAGGGAGTGTGTGGAAGGAAAGATAGATAGTGGGGTTTGGAGGACTGCCAGGCAATGCTAGAGCAGTGAGTTTATTTGTGCACACCATAGGTTATATACTTTTTAGTGTTTAAGGAGTGACATACATTCTATTTTATCTTGAAATAAAATCAAGAACAAAAATTACAAAAAAGAGGTACAGAAAGTATGACTCATAATCAAAGGGTGTATAGGAAAGGGACAATAAAGTTTGCAAAAGGGGGTCATAAATCTAAACATGTGTTTATCTAAATTCAGTCAAGCAAAGAGGTAAGATCATTAACAAGGTACAGCTGGAACTTTTTAAATGTCATTCTAAATAGAGATAATTTTTTATCTATTCTTATAGGATTACATGAAGACAATATGAGTGAGTTAGCTGAAATAAACAGAGTTATAAAGTTATTGTGCAGAGAAGGAACTATGAGGCACACAATGTCTATTAAACTATACAATGTCTTGTTAGACTACAAGGCCTGAGCTCAGCCATTCTGTTGCAAATGTCAGAGGCAAAAATAAATGATTAAAGAATCAGTGCAACCAGACTTCCTCTTTTCCCTTAGCTCAACAGCCTCCAGGAGAGGAGAAACGTGTATGGGCTCAAGCTCAAGATGGCGAGGGTCCTATTAAGGATCCCTTGCAGAAGCGATCCCCACAACCATGTATTCCAGACCTAAGCTGCCATTAATCTCTGCCTCATATCTTCTTTGAATTCTTCTGATAGAATTTTTTTAAAAGGCACAGATTTTCTCATAGTTGTAATGAAATTAAAAGAATACGTGATGTATTTAAAATGGAAGGAGATCTGCCTTCATTGATGTTCTGGTTCACTGATGTCACTACCTAGCCTTTCACTTGAAGGAAGTAATCAACCCTCTAAGAATAATCTCATCTGTACAATTGAAATAGTTACACCTACTGTATTAGTCTGCTTTCCCACTGCTATAAAGATACTAGTTGAGACTGGGTAATTCATAAAGAAAAGAGGTTTAACTGACTCACAGTTCCACAAGGCTGGGGAGGCCTTAGGAAACTTACAATCATGGTGGAAGGGGAGGCAGGAACATCTTATGTGGCAGCAGGAGACAGAGCTCATGTAGAAAGTGAAAGAGGAAGAACCTCTTATAAAACCATCAGATCTAGTGAGAACTCACTCACTATCAGGAGAACAGCATGGGGAAACCACTGCCAGGACTTAACCACCTCCCATCATCTCCCTCTTTTGACATGTGAGGATTATGAGGATTACAATTCAAGATGAGATTTGGGTGGTGACACAACCAAGCCATATCACCTGCCTTGTAGCACTGTTCTGAGGATTGAATTAGATAGCATGTGTAAGGTGTTTCATAATAAATTCTAAAGGAGAAAGAAGTTGGTTCATGTGGTTGTGGCTATCATTACAGGATGAGTTAGGAACACACAGTCATGCATGTTATTGATTTTGGAACGAGGGAAATAGGAACAGGTCTTATGAGGCCCCAAAATGTTGCTTTTGTTAATATTTTTCAGTGAAGGTACTGTATGATGAAATAAATCGAAAGATTCGAATCTTCTAACAAGCTTGTCTGGGATCACCATACTGAGTACACATAGGATCTGACCATAATAAAATAAATTTCTTCTTGTCAAGGTTCTAGCTCTGCATAGTCTACCACTGGGCACAGTGACTATGGTAGAAGCAGTCTTTACGTTGGCAACCTCGTCTCTAGTTAGTATCATAGTAACTGGTAAGCTTCTAAGGTAAATAACCTACAATGATACGGACTTATTTCTTCATGTTAGGATTCAGCTTTCTGTTAAGACCAATATGTTAGGCCTTAATCCATAGAAAATACCAGTTCCTAAAGATTCAAGTCTGTATACACTTGGAATTTAATAATTTTTATACATATCTTCAAAATTTCTACCACATGAAATAATTCTAACATACTGGAATGCTAGAAATAATAGTAATAAAACTTAACTGAATAACATTTTACTTTTACAAATACCTTTTCTATCCCATTTGGTGCTGCCAAGGCTTTATCCATATGAAATGTGTATGGACTGAGAAGAGTATTTCTCCAGTTTTTTTGCTTAAACCAAAGAGGAAAACATCTGGTCAAACTCATTTCTAATTTTCTCTGTAGTATTAAGGTATTCTTGGCCATATTCTTGGCTAATTTGTTCATGAAAGTAACTCAAAGCGTATAAAAATGTAATAAATTAGGTAAGCACTGAAATTCTAAAATTTCAGTAAAACACAGATATATCTCTAACTTAGCGACTCTAAAAATGAACTATGTATGTAATAGGTAAGAGATTTCTTTTTTTTAACAATTTTTGAGGGTTGGAGATCTGTAAAAGATGTAATTCTAAAGAAAATAGCACAAAGAAAAAGGATTATGAGGAAACATTAGTAAAAAAACCTCAGTATTGCTATATAAAGAGCTTTCTGATTCAGCTCTTTAAAAGATGCAAAAAAAGGAGAAGAAACTCAAAAATAAGGACTAATTCAAAAGAAAAACACAAACATCTGGAAATAATGTCAGAAAGATTAAAACCTAGAATACATTTGAGAGTGTGATAACAGTTACTAAATGTAGCTTAAGTGACTTTTTAAAGTTATGTTTGCAGCAGGAAGAAGAGTAAAAAGACCAACTTAGATTGAATATTGAAGACAAATGATCTCAGGTCTCTAGAAGTAAAAATATCCAAAATCTGTTTTGATTCCACATTTGCTAAAATAGGGCAAGATTTCCAAACAATATGAAAAATCAACAAGTTAGAGAAGCAGTCATAGACCAATATATGTAAGGAAGTAATCAGAAAATAACTAAAAATGAATTCAAGTTTCTATATGCAGATCAAGATTCCTGTCAAGATGTCGAAGAAACTTTTGTCAGCTACTGTCTCCTGTTTAGCAATATTCCAAACCATCATAGAGTCTCACAAAGGTTTCCGAAAGCTTGGCAGCTAACAATATCCTTCTTCCAGAAAAATATAAACCTATCTATCATGAAATGGTAGAACAAATTGTTATGCAAAGGACTTATATTTAGAAAAGAATATACATTTTTATATCTCTTTTAGGATAAAACATTCAAAAATATTTTATCATATTTCACCAGTTATTAGATTGGTAGGAGTGGAATGTTAATATTGGTGTTTAATATTTTTAGAAAAAAGAAATATCTATCATAATATCTTTGTGGATATGCTGGTTATGTAAGTGGGATGATAGCCCAGAGATTACTTTTAAATGTTGGTTAGCTTTGTTCATCATGGACACAGTATATGTCAGGTTAAACAATATTGAGAACCTTTTTTTCTTCCTAATGCTGTCTGTATTTCAATGGCAGCTTCTATTGATGAGACAGAGCCTATGTTTTTTCCTCAAGATAAGCATGGGTCCTGCTAATAGATGTAGTAGTACAGAGGGGGAAGAATTGGGCTACGTTCTAGTCTTAACTATGCTATTATTTGTTAGCTGAATAACCTTGCAAGCATCCCAATCTGTAAAACAAAGATACAATCATGGCTGTAAGTCCATCATATAAGTGGCTATGAGTTTACATAAGACCATAGTATTAAAAGGCTTTATAAAGAGTATCTAAGCATAAGTATACAAGATAAGGATATCATTCATATCTCTGTTTCAATGTGGAATGCAGGCAAACAAGAAAGTCTAGAGGGTTCCCTTCTTCTATCCCTACTGATCAACATTTTCATCAGTGGAAACAGTAGACATAATTATTAGATTCTAAAAGCTTGGCAATGGTTGACTCCAGATTCGAAACTTTATTGCCCAACTTTATATTTCCAGGCAAAAATATCAGACCAAAACAACAAGATGAAATTTGGCAAGAATAAAAGCCTGCAGTCTAGACTTGGAAATGCAAATATATAAGAACAAAATGGGAGGAAAAAGCAATCAGACAGCAGTTCATGTGAAACAATCTGGAGTATTTAGTTGACCCCATGGTTAATAAGAAAATTACAGACAGTGTAACCTTCATTTTGAGATCGTCAGATCACATTGGCGCAGTCTCTGGAATGTACTAGATACAGGGAAAAGTTACTTTGCTCAATTCAGACCCGCTTCCCCTTTAATTCAAGAGAGACATCTACAATCTGTTATGGGACTAGCAGATGCTGGCAATGTCAGAAAACTATGATCTATAGGAAATGTTGAAGGAACGGAGACAGGTTAAACTTAGGAATCAGACTAGCAGAAAACCTTAATAGCTGTCTTCAAATATCTAAAGGACTGTCAAGTGTTGTTATAGGGATTATTTTCAGTGTGTCATTCCAGAGAGCAGAGCAGGAATCAGCAAGCGAAAGCAAAAACAGAAGGCATATTGTTGGCTCAAAGAAACAACTTTATAATAACACCTCAATCTGTACAACAACCAGAAGGACTGCTTGGAGAGAAAATAAGATCTCTATTGTTGGCCGTTTAAGCCAAGGCTGGCTGCAGTGTATTAGGGGATCTATAGAACACATTTCTGCTTTGGGCTGGTCTCTAAGGTCCTTACCACTCTCAGGGTCTATAATTTTATTAGATATTTGTCTTTATTTCCAAGATCATTATATATCCAAATGTTTATTTTCACTTTTTGCACTACAAAGATATCAATAGACAATTTGCAGTGGAAATATATTATTTTTCTGCCCACAGGACATTTTGAAGAAGCTAGTCAACCCTTAAAAATTGCTGATTTACCATCTTAGTGGTTTCTTTACTCCACAGAAGTAATTTATTGCACACAATTATGATATACAATATTTCTGGCTTATTAAGCATGAAAAAGCCATATTTCTGCTCTATTATGGTTGAGTTTTCTACCTTAGAAAGACTTAACATTCATAGTTAAGGTTACTATAGTAACTATAACTCAATTCCTTGTCACTATAAATTACTCTGTATTCCAACATGTTAATTTTGATTCTTTATGTCCATATGATATCTAACTATTCAAAGTCACAAACTGTAGTCTCTCAAAAAAGGTAATAAATTAAATGGGTTTAAGATATGTTCTCTTGATGATTAGGAAAAGAATTGTTTGAAGTAGATAGTCACAATAAGCAAAAATAGAAAAACTAGTGTTTTACTTGATAACAAATAGCAAACAAAGGTTCTTGGTATATTATAGTATGGATAGTAGTAAAAAATAAAGTGAGCATAAATTCACAACATTATATTTAGGGAAAATGTGTAAACTGTATACTCTTCAGATTAAGGATAAAAAATAAATGAACAACATATATCCAACCACTTCCCCTTTCTATTCTCATGGTAAACATCAATAATTACTTATGGCCCCCTTTTCTACTCTTCTCAGATATGTCATCAGAGTCCATCACAACACAATATTGTTGGTAGTCACTATTCATTGATCTGAATTATTTTAAATTATAATTTCTTCTAGAAGTCTCTTAATTATGAATGTAGAAAAGGCAATATTTTCCATATACTTTGCTCTATTCAGAGTCTATTGTTCCTATAGCTAGATCTGAGATGTCTGGAGGATTTACTATAGTAACAATTATTCTGTTATTGGTGATACAATAGGGGAACATGACCATGTTTTATTGAAAATATTGGTGGCTTGGGCTCAAAAGGATTCTAATTGTGGCTCTTGAGGAAAGAGCTTAACCTCTCTGAAACCTACATTTTTATTTTTAAAATGTACATAATAATGTCTATCAGCAATGATTTTTGAGAGGAAAGCACTTAGGGCATTTTATGGCACATGCTCTAGACAGGACTGAGTAATGAGGGAGAATAGGTTCACTTGCCCAGGCCAAATCAATACTGATGATTAATAGAGTCTGAACTGTTGTACCCAGATCATCTTTATATTCAAATACTTTTGAAGTTTAGATTAAGTTCAGCTTAATCAAAAAGAGCTTAGATTAAGCTCAGCTAGTAACTAATTTTGGGTTATTATGTTTCATTTTCCTAGCTACACTGAAATTCCCTAAGGGCAGAGATTACATTTAGTTTGACTTTGTGTCAACAAAAGAGCTTTGTGTTTATAAGACTTGAAAAAAATTTAAAATAAAAAGTTAGTGATAAGATATATGAAGGATCATTTTAACTTAATAAGCCTTAAAAACTATAGATAAAAATATAGATCATTTCTACTGGCTAGAGAATATCATTACAAAGGCTTAAACTACATGATAAATGTAGCTTGGGTGCCAAATAATAAAATACCACCGTAGAATTATAGGGCATTGAAGGAAAAGTGGTTACAACCCAGTTCTACAAATTAATAAGCTAGTGGTATTCCTACTATATTATTCTGAATTTCCTGAAGTTATTAAATACCATAGTAGGCTACCTATAGGACTGATGTACTATCCCTTAGATTATTAACAAAATAAGAACGTTTTTCCTGATATAATTACCTAAGTCATCCTCAATATCACATGTATTATAATAATACATACCCCTTTTGGCCATAACTACTATATTGCACATAAATATGTCTGCTATTAGGGAACCTATACAACACATTTCTGCATTGGGCTGGTCTCTAAGGTCCTTTACCAGTCTTAGGGGCTATGGTTTTATATGATATATCCCTTTATTTCCAAGACTATCATATATTGAAATGTTCATTTTCACTTTTTGTATTACATAGCTATCAATAGATGATATGGAGTGGAAGTTTATTATTTTTCTGCCTGCAGGGTATTTTAAAGAAGCTAGTCAATCCTTTAAAATTGCTAATTTACCATCTGAGAGGCATTACTAATATTAGAGTTATTACTATTATGAATTATTAATAGATTACTAATTGTCATAACAAATAATAATATGAATCATATGAAAATATGTAGAAAGCTATTATTATAAGACTAATAAGGAAAAAGTAATTGTAATAACAATGATAACAATAACAACCATGTTAAAATGCCAATCAGGTGAAGTTCATGTTAACATGGGCCTATGAATGATTTGGAAATGTTAATACTTATGAAAAGAATATCAGAGAGGAGAGGAAGAAAAAAGTGATGAGAAAGAGTAATATTTGGTTGAAAAACATCACTACAAATGTTAGAAGAAATTTCTAATTTGCTCAAAATAGGTATTTGGTCAAGGAGAACCTCTAAGGCAACAAAAGTGCATGATACAAAACTAAACAGAGGACAATAAACAATGATGAGAACAAAATTGAGCAAGTAGTTATGGAGCTCTTGGAAAGGATTTTGATAGTTTGATGGGCTTCATTGGAGAGGTTGCTCGAGTTTTAGATCAAATCTATCATTATATATAGTACTATAGGGTTTTTACTCTGGGGCATAGGGCTACTGAGGTTAGTCTGTAAGAGTTTACTTTTAGAAGAAGTACCCTCTGGTTGTTTTATGACCACAGTGCTTACAAGAGACTCCTAGGTTTCTAGGTGGGATCTGAAATTGTAAGCAGGCTGATGTTTCTCCCTCAGGTCCTCTGGTCAACTGGCCACAAGCATCTAATATAATAATGGATCAGCAATAAAATTCAAACAGCATAAAACTCAGTAATCCCACTGCTTGTGAGAATAGATTTAAGCAATTGCTTTGCTTTTGTTAAAAATCGTGAGGTCAGCAATCCCATTATTGTGTATATACCAAAAGAAACATAAATTATTCTACCATAAGGACACATGCATGTGTATGTTCATACAGCACTATTCACAATGGCAAAGTCATGGTATCTACCTCAATGCCCATCAATGGAAGTTGACTAGATGGAAGAAAATGTAGCACATACATACCATGGAATACTATGAAGCCACAAAAAGAATGAGATTATGTCCTTTGTAGCAACTTGGATGGAACTGGATTAGCTAACTAACACAAAAACAGAAAACCAATACCACATGTTCTCACTTATAAGTGGGAGCTAAACATTGAATACACATGAACACAAAGAAGGGAACAACAGACACCAGGGCCTACTTGAGACTGTGGGCTGGGAAGAGGTTGCAGATAGAAAAACGACTTGTTGGATACTATGCTTATTACTTTAGTGACAAAATAATCTGTATACCAAATCCCTGTGACATGCAATTTATCCATGTAACAAACCTGTATATGTAACTCTGAAAGTAATATAAAAGTTAGAAAATAATCCTAGAGTCATTCAAGTTCTGAATATTTCTTTCTGCACTATTATTTGTAAAGATAGAGTAAGACTATGTGATTCTTAAAAACAGTCGAATTTTTAAAAATAGTAACTTTCTTTTACTTCAATAGTATTTACATGTAACACTCCAGAAAATGAGATTAAAGAAAGACACAAAATCACACTGCAAATTTGCCTCCCAGAGATATGGGCAATAGTCTATAAACTCCATGAGGGTAAGATCCAGGCCTTCCTTGTTTTCCACTGTTTCCATGATGAAGGGTCCATTACATGCCATGAGGTAACAATAACATACACCTGTTAAATAAAATACACATTGACATTTTGGTGTATATGCTTCTGGAATTTTTTCATATGTAAATATTTCTTAAATGTGAGTATAGTGCGTAAATTTTAAATCCTGAAAAGCAGTTAAATTTAAAACATTAATCTTGGACTGAAAACTCATTCCCTCAATATTACAAGATTTTGTAGATTCATAAAATATGAGTATTGGAAGAGAATGAAAGTGATTTAGTTGAAAGCTCTCATTTTATATATAAGTGAAATTTAGAATGGTCAAGACCATTTGGTCAAGATTAGGGCAAAAATCCAGGCCTCTGACTTTCAGGTAGAATTCTTGCTGCCATATATCTTTGTTAAACTATACTCTATCTTATTTTAAACTTTTCACAAATTGAGATTGAAAAGCCATGCTTCTATGAGAATTGTTGCACTATTATTGTGCATATAACAATTTATACAATGTAACAATTATAATTAACAATCATAATTTTATTTTTTTGTGTGTATTCCTTTGAATACCTCTCACTTTTTCTGATGAAAACTTAAGCATTTGGCCAAATTCTCTGTGAAGATATTTGGTATTGATTATCATGTCTAAGTAGTTGCTAATGTCCACTTTATTTTTTGTTCTTAAATAAACTGTACTTTTAAAAAATGTTTAACAGTCAACTTTCGGATATATACACAATTATAAAATGTTCATTTGTTTTCCAAATCAGGATATATACATAGCCCTTATACTTTGATTATGTTTTGAAAGCCCAGGAGTTCTTCTTCCATTGCCCAAAAAAAAAAAAAAAAAAACAAAAAAAAAAAACCAAGGAATGTGTACAATTAAAGTTAGTTGCTATCCTTAAGAGCAAATGTCTTTCTACTAAATACCATTCATTAATTAGATTTGTTTCCTCTCAAATATTTTAATTCTTCTTCTACACTGTTTCTTGTGTTATTCATCTTATTTGACCTAATATGATTTCAGTCAGGTCTTTAATGCTGAAGATACATGCTTAAAGATGTTTGAAGGTGAGTAATTACAACTATGCTCGAGAATTTCCTGTGCATGTACTTCAGACTAATGCCGCAGACTACTTTAATGATAGCCTCACAAAAGAAAACATAAAATTAAAATAATAAACACTGCAACACAGTGTTTTTTGAATACCATTGTACAATATATATAAATATGATCAAAATAAACAATAATGAAACAGTTCTGCATCTTTTCCAATGTGCTCCTCTCATTCTAGCTAAAAGTGATTTCTTAAGCTGAGAATTTCCAGTTAATTTTCTTGAACATATACCTGGTAAATATAAGCCATATTAAGCTCTTCCCCCTCATGTTTCACTCAGTTCTTCTAGACTTCCTAAACACGAAAAAAATTAAATTTTAGTAGCTGATCCCCTTTCATCTCATCCTTTTCACCATCAGTTCTTTTTCTCTCCCCTTTTTCACTATTAGAAGATTGCAGTTGTGGAGAATGATCCAAGATGGCTGATTACTAACATCTCCGGATTGCAGCTCCCAGTGAAAGTACAGAGAACGAGAGGATGCCACAATTTCAGACAAATTTTTGTCACTCAGGGACCAGAAGATTCCCAGTGGAGGAGCCCCACGGGTCACCAGCACAACTCTTGTGGCCGGTGCAGCGGTTTTGCTGGCACCTCAACGTGGCAGCTATTGGTGCGGAGTAAACAGTACTAGTTCCCCTTCTGACCAAGGTTTGGAGCTCCAGGAAGGCAGAGTCGCCTATTACAGACTCAAGAAGGAAGCCAGACTGGAGATTCCCAGGCAGAAAAGCACCATCAGTCTTAACACCACTGTTTTGGCTGGTACAGTGGGTTGCTCAAATTTCGGCCCTGGGAATTAACAACTTGGACGTCCACTCAGAGACCTAATTTGAAAGTTGGGAATTACAAAGATGACAGGTGGATTAATTTACAATGATGGGAAGAAACCAGTGTAAAAAGGCTATGAATACCCAAAACCAGAATGCCTCTCCCTCTAAAGAGGATCACAGTTCCTCATCAACAAGGGAACAAGGCTTGATGGAGAACGAGTGCATTCAATTAACAGAATCAGGCTTCAGAAGGTGGATAATAAGAAACGTCTGTGAGTTAAAAGAACCTGTTGTAGCCCAATGTAAAGAAACTAAGAACTTTGAAAAAAGGTTTGACGAAATCCTAATGAGAATAGACAATTTAGAGAGGAATATAAGTGAATTAATGGAACTGAAGAATACAATATGGGAACGCCGAGAAGTATGCACAGGTTTAAACACTCAAATTGATCAAGCAGAAAAAAGGATATCAGAGGTCGAAGACCAACTTAATGAATTAAAACGGGAAGACAAGATTAGAGAAAAAAGGATAAAAAGGAATGAGCAAAGTCTCCAAGAAATATGGGACTATGTGAAAAGACCTAATTTACGTTTGATAGGTGTACATGAATGCAACGCAGAAAATGAATCCAAGCTGGAAAATATTCTTCAGGATATTTTTCAGGAAAGCTTTCCCAACCTAACAAAGCAGGACAATATTCAACCCCAGGTAATACAGAGACCACCATAAAGATATTCCTCAAGAAGAGCAACCCCAAGGCACATAATTTTTAGATTCACCAGGGTTGAAATGAAGGAGAAAATACTAAGGGCAGCCAGAGAGAAAGGTCAGGTTACCCACAAAGGGAAGCCTATCAGACTCACAGCAGATCTCTCAGCAGAAACCCTACAAGCCAGAAGAGAGTGGGGGCCAATATTCAACATCCATAAAGAACAGAACTTTCAGCCCAGAATTTCATATCCAGCCAAACTAAGCTTCACAACTGAACAAAAAATAAAATCTTTTATGAACAAGCAAGTAATCAGAGATTTTATTACCACCAGGCCTGCTTTACAAGAGCTTCTGAAAGAAGCATTATACATAGAAAGGAACAACCAGTATTAGCCTTTCTAAAAATATACCAAAAAGTAAAGAGTATCAACATAAAGAAGAATTTACATCAACAAATGGATAAAACAGCCAGTTAACATCAAATGGCAGTAATCCTAAATTTAAATCGACTAAATCCCCCAATCAAAGGATACAGCCAAAACCCAACGTAGCTACATCCAGACCCATTTCACATGCAAGGATACACAAAGACTCAAAACAAAGGGATGGAGAAAGATTTACCAACCAAATGGAGAGCAAAAATTAATAAATAAATAAAAAGCAGGAGTTGCAATTCTTGCACCTGATAAAATAGATTTTAAAGCAACAAAGATATAGTGGTAAAAGGATCAATGCAACAACAAGAGCTAACGATCCTAACACCCAGATACATAAGAACTATAAAGAGACTTCGACTCAACGAGACAGAAAATTAATAAGGATATCCAGGACTTGAACTCAGATCCGGAACAAGTAAACTTAATAAATATTTATAGAGCTCTCCACTTTAAATATACAAAATGTACATTCTTATCAATACCACATCACACCTATTCATAGGTTTAAATGAAATATTGATCAGCCATTATTAATACCCATTTTTAGAATAAAGCAACATTTCCATTCTCTCTCCCTCTTTTTCTTCCTCTTCTCCACTCCTTTTTTTTTCTTTCCTTCTCTCCTTAAAAAAAAAAAAAGATTGCAGTTGTGAGAAAACTTTGTAGCCCTTTATGACAAAAATGAAGAAAATGATGAAACTATAAAACAAATCCTGACTTTCCGTTAAGAAGTAAATAGACTGAAGAAGAGCAGGTGAGGGAGGGAGGTGGGAAGAAGGGGAGAAAGGATAAATCATGCAGATACTGTGAGTCACAGATGACTTCCATTTACTTTGTTGCCTTCTATCTTATTTTTTTTTTTCTTAGATGTAAAGGTTGAACAAGAGCTGGAGTAAGCAATTTCTTCTTTTTTCTCCATCCTCCTATACCCAAGCTCAGATCATCTGCTCTTCTCCAGCCGGGGAACTATTTGCAGTGGTGCTTCGTGCTTAGCATTCCCTCTAATTGCTATCCATCTGTTTCCATTAACCCCCTAAGCAATTTGTCTCATTTAAATATCTTGTTCCTTTTTCTAAACACTTCAAACCAAATTCTGACCTCAAATATTTACATAGCATTTCCCAAGATTTCTGCATCTGTATCACTACCACTGGCCATTTTCGAAAGACTGTTATTCAACACTTCTCATGCTGTGTTACAAATGCAATTATTATTGCTTTAATAATATGGTAGTAAGAAGTTGAATGGGGCATTTAGTTCATCCTTTTATGATATATTCCATAATTTAACTTAAGGACAGTATCTTCCTCTGATCCAACTTCAAGATAACTATCTTATCAAATTCTTTGAAGTAATAGATTTCAGAACTATGACTAAATAAAGCCATTTAGTAGTTGGAGGTATCACAGTAGAGTGTTCCTTTAATCTAAAACAATATATTCAGAACATCTGTACTCTTTAAATGGTCTTGTTGCATATGAAATAAAGGTCTCAATAAAAAGTAACGAGTAAACAGATTTCATTCCATATTTACAATGATGGAAGTGATAATTGTTTTTTCCAGAGGTCACTTACTGGATGTAATATTCTTTCCTGAAACAACAAAAACAACAATGCAGCAGCAGCAGCAACAACGACAACACACATCCTTATTTCACAATTTCTGCATTATATTGGCTGCCCCTTCAGTGTGAAACAAATAGTATAGAAACCTCCAAAGCATCTTAGGAATGTTGCTTCCCCACCTTTTTTTTTTTTTTTTTTTGAGAGCGTCTCACTCTGTTGCTAGGCTGGAGTGTGGTGGTGCAATCCTGGCTCCCTGGAACCTCCACCTCCCAGGTTCAAGCAATTCTCCTGCCGGAACTTTCTGAGTAGCTGAAACTACAGGTGTGCACCACCACACGCGGCCAATTTTTGTATTTTTAGTAGAGACAGGGTTTCACCTGTTGGCCAGGATGGTCTCGACCTCTTAACCTCTTGATCCACCTTCCTCGGCCTCCCAAAGTACAGGGATTACAGGCAGAAGCCACTGTGACCAGCTGCTTCCCCACTTTTAAACAGATTTCTCTCTCTAGAAATCCTGGGTGTCTGTATTTTTGTATAAAGCCACAAGGGGGAAAAAATAAATATTGTTTTCGTCACACCACATTCTTGGCTCCTGAGTTTATTTATTTATTTTTTAAAAATTTTTTAATTTTTAATTTTTTATTGCATTTTAGGTTTTGGGGTACATGTGCAGAACATGTAAGATAGTTGCATAGGTACACACATGGCAGTGTGTTTTGCTGCCTTCCATTCCTTCACCCACATTTGGCATTTCTCCCCATGCTATCCCTCCCCAGCTCTCCCCCTCCACTGTCCCTCCCCTTTTCCCCCAATAGACCCCAGTGTGTAGTACTCCCTTCCCTGTGTCCATGTGTTCTCATTGTTCATCACTGGCCTATGAGTTTATTTTTTAAGCTTTTTGCCTTATTTCATCACTGTCCAAAGTCACTTTTCTTTTCCTTTAAACATCTCTTCTACCATCTCTTGATCATTATTCCTTATAAACATGTTTTACATTTTTCCCTTTGTATTTTGCTGGTGGAGTTCCTTTCTAATGAATTACCTGTCAGTCACTTTCCCAATAAACAGTAATTCAAAACCTGTTTCAAATTTAATTGTAGCCAATGATTTGCCTTGCCCCCACCAAATTACTCTCTTCCTTGAATGTTTTTTGTCTTTGCTATGAACAGAAGTAGGTCTAAGTGGCTACTTTTCTTTTACAGTCTTCCCATTTCTAGCCTCACTTTTTTGCACTGGTTTATGTGTGATTGTTCTTCAGGTGTCACTTCAAGCAAGTGTATGATCTACAAGGAAAAAGGAAAATTCCCTTAGTCACCTCACAGCCTTCTGTATCCCCACATACAGACAGTATCCAGTAATGTTTTGGAATTTATCTACAGAGATACAGCCTTTATGAGAAGAGTCCTGTTTACTGGGAATTTCAATTCACATATACCCTTGAACTTAGTTATGATGATGTCTTCAGAATCCACTTATGGGATTGCTTATAAATCAGGATGTTATAGATGAGGTTTTTTATTGTATTTTATTAGCAAATATCTTGGGACAATGTCCTAGATTGTATTAGTCAAGGTTCCCTAGAGGGACAGAACTAATAGGAGATATATATATCTCCTATCAATACCCGTATATACATATATATATATATACGTATATATATACGTGTGTATATATATGTATATATACACATATGGGAGTGTATGGGAGTTAATTAAGTATTAACTTAGACAATCACAGGGGCCTGCAATAGGCTGCTTACAAGCTTGAGAGGCAAAGAGAGCCAGTCCGAGTCTCAAAACTGAAGAACTTGGAGTCTGATGTTTGAGAGCAGGAAGCATCCAGCATGGGAGAAAGATGTAGGCTGGGAGGCTAGGCCAGTCTCACCTTCTCAGGTTTTGTTTTTTTTTTTCTGCCTGCTTTATATTTGTTGGCAGTTGATTAGATTATGCCCATCAGATTAAGGGTGGATCTGCCTTCCCCAGCCCACTGACTGAAATGTTAATCTCCTTTGGCAACACCCTCACAGACACACACCCAGGATCAATACTTTGCACCCTTCAATCCAATAAAGTTGATACTCAGTATTAGCCATAACATAAGATGATTCTTCCCTATAATAAAACTTATCCTAAAATCAATAGTATTATAGCAAAACTACAGAACCCACCCATCCTTGTCCTCCAATATGTAATTTGCCTTGTAGATTTCTACTGTATTCCTACTTAGCTAAAGGCTGGCGAAGAAGGGAGTCTTGCCAGAGACTTGGCCTCTTAAATAGACAGGCTCGACAGTGGCAATTCCAGTAAAAACATTTTTGGCTGTTTTTCTCCTTCTGATCCTTCTTTTCCTCCAACACCACGGTCTTCTCTAACTCATTCTCCTTTTCTCTTTCTTGAGCTCCTCCTCTTTCTCTTCCTGTTTGGGACTACCTCTCCACATCTGCTTTTATGCACTGGTTCAGTTATTTTTAAATTTGGGAGCTGTTTGTTTCTGTACATTAAGGTATTTTTTTTTGTGTCTCTGTCTCTGGTGATCCTGAAAATTTCCCTCATGTATTTTATGTTCACTCCTTTTCTCAGTCCCCAAATATACCTTTCTCATCTTGTTCTGCAAAGGCTGGGCACGTTACCTGTTCAAAGCTCACAAATACCTTCAGAGAGTAAAGGCCAATTGGTAGCTGGCACCTGCAAGGAAAGCTGATAGGAAGTCATCTTTCATCTCTTCTTTTTCCTGCTTTACTTACCTCATCTTGAACCCTCTTTATCTTCCATTTTGTCTCAATCTTCAACCTTCTTCCATTCTCTCTCAGCCAAAAGCAAAGAGAATTTTCTTACCTTCACTCTTAAGTTTTAAATGAAGTCCATTACATGCCTCAGTGACTTTTCTCGGATACTATTGGCATCTGATTTAATTGGCTTTGAGGTGAATTAATCCTGAGATTTACCTGTAGCTTTCTTTCCTTGTAACCCTTTGTTTGGCTGGTACCCACGTCTTATCTTCTTGGCAGTAAGTTTCTGAAAGGAAATACCTGGTTATCAAGGTAATACATAAAGACCTCCTAGAATCTATTCACAATATTAGGCAAGTAGATTATACATACTGATCCAGGTCTTCTTTCTTCCACTTTCCAATCAGCTTTCAGTTTCTGATCATAGAAACAGGCCGAGACAAGTTGGGTGCTGAGGGGAATAGTGCAAAGTAATTATTATTGCTAGTCTATGTATAGACATTTTAGTATGTGTTTATAAATATCGATTTTTCTTTTTTTTAGATAATTTGGCCTTGTATCTCAAAAATCCAGTTAAAAGAAATGTGAGCATTTCCATTTATTTGTGGACATTCATCTCTTTCAGTGCTAGTGTAAAATTTAATATGTATTCATTGGCTTTTCTTCTCTTATTCCTGGCACCAAATGTAACATGAAATATCTCAATACCAATATACTAATAGTAAATGAGTCATTTCATTTTCATTACCCAAACCTTCCATTTTCTTTTATTTTGAAAATTTGACTCCCTATCAATAGTTTTTCTTTTTCTTTCGATTATTTATAAGATCTATGATCACAGTCTCCACTATATACTAAAATAATAATGAAGAAATTATGGAGCATAAAAGGTTTAAAGAAACCTCTACCCTCATTCTAATTTATTTGAAAATAAATAGTAGTTTGGCATTTAATTACATTGGTCATTCTTTCCTCTAGTTAACTATAAAACTGTCTGTGGATTAAGATGGAGTCACCTTGCCATGATCTATTTGGCAAGGGATCAAGTCTTGCTATTTCTTGCTCTTTAGGGACCTGGTCCCTGTTCTGTATGGGTTTGGCTCCTGTAGAATTACTTTTCCTGAACTTTGATACTATAGCCTCAGCCAGCTTAGAGAGATGTTATAAGAAAAGGTCTATGACACATAACCTCTGGAGAGGCTATTGCCATTGATGCTGTTCACTACATCAGAGAAGGTCCACTTTATGATCATGCAGAGGAGAGATGTCTGATCTATCTCAGCACCAGAAATAACCATACCTACTGAACATATGGGCACTGTATATCGTGAACCCATCATGTTTTTGCCCTAGAACTAAATATGTAGCCATCCTCTGGCAAGCACACTGAGCCATATGCATTCTAACCTTACTTTAGGCTCCATCTTATTTTTTCTATACTAACTTTTTCCCTTATCTCAGTTTCCTTGGTTAACGTTTTGTATGTTGTGATGTAGCTGTTTATAATAAGACATTGTACTTCTGTTTGGGAGGGAGAGGTACTATCAATAAACCAAACAAGCCTGTAAAATCACATTGTCTATTATTTGCACACATAAGGACAACCCCATAGGTTGTATAGGTATACAACCCAAATGTATACTTTTAGGAAGATATATCAATTTGAGAAAAGCTAAGCTGCAATATAGAAAATTATGAGCATTGAGGAATCACCAGATTTATGTTTGTACTTTAAACCTTGTTAATTTTAATGATAATTTTATTAGATATAAATTAGTATGTTTGAAAGAAAAACATAAAGTTTGTTACATATCTAAATATGTAAAAGAAGGAAACCCCTACACATTATGTTAAAATATTTTTGTTAATCATGTTACAATTTTATACATAATACTAAAATTGTTCCAATGCAATTATTACTTGTGATTTTCAGCATTTGCCATAGATAGTTCTTAAATTACTATTATTCAATTATTCTAATAAATTATTCACCAGGAGTTATTTTAAATTTATTATTTAGAATTGCTGTATATTTATAATGTTTAAAAACCATTTACATGCCATTCTCATATACTCACGTATATACTCTCTAATTACTATTTAGAGAGTATATACATGATGTATATACTCTTTAATTATGATTGCAAACTACAGACATTTTGAAATTCTTCCAGATATCCTTGTGGTCCTCTGCATCGCTTCAGGGTGTGGAATATTTATAGCCATATGTACACTATTAAGAATCTTCTGCTTCTAAATCTGAAGCTTAAAATATTGGCACCACCACAGCTAAAGCACTCTTTAATAGAAAGGCTAGATATGGAAATAAAATATATCTGATAGACTTATAAATGGGAAACTATAAATGACACATAATATTTTCATGCCACATGGGTCTAGATGCCAAGAGAGCTGGCCACTTCCAATGAGTTATAGTTAATAAGATTCATCAATGAAAGAAAATATGGCCAAGTAATTTGCTATTTGGAGACAATCTTCCTTCAATTAACACTGATTATAACCATATAATTGTTTTGATCATAGACAACGTGCTCTATTTATGTAGGCTACAATTATTAAACAAGTTTTGTAGACCTACAGATGGGCAGTTAACAATTAAGAATTAAATTTTTAAAAGATGGAAATGCTTACAAAAAGGACAAAATGCTTAAAGTGCTTTCTCATATGATTTCATTCATTTCTAAGAATATTATTATTTCAAATTTACATGTGAGGAAACTAATGAAGAATTCATCTAAGGTCAAATAACCAGTAATTGGGGTAGGAGGGGTGTGTACCAAAGCCCTCTGACTTCAGCATCCATTCTGTTTTCAGTATTCGGTGCTAAACCTCAATTACATATTAACTGTAATATCCACCATTGCTCAAGAGCATCAGTAACTGTTGTTAACTAAAGTTCAGAGAAAACTATAAATATTAATATGGAATTCTGATACTCTTTCATAACTGTAGTAATTAATATAAAGCTTAATATTTTCAATGTTTTAGATTTGTGTCAAATCCTCTTTATAGAACACATTTGTCATTCTAGCCTGAGTAATGTGAAAAGATCCCTGCTGCTATTTACCTTGGTTAACTCCATATAGAATTACCTCTTTCAGAAGCAGTTCATCACAAATTAATGTCTGAAATGTAGAGCATGTTTTCCTTGCCCCTTATTAATACCACTAAAAAAGTAAAAATATCATTTGAGATACTTGGTGATATCCAAAGGATAAAATATTGATTTCTTTGTAAACGTAGCTAGTTGAAAATTACCTACGTTATTTGTAAACTGCCTGGGTAAAGAATATTGTTTCATTAACATTTAGGAGGTTCAGGTGGCTCAGTAACTGGCCTTAACATAACCTCACTAATAGAATAACATAAACCTTTGGGTTTAATCATCCTTTACAGGGATCAACAATAGTGTCAAATTTCAGACACAGAATTAATGTCACATTTCTTAGTGAAATATGGCATTTCTCAGTCCAGGGTACACTTAAAATCATCTAGAATAATCATCCAAGGCTGGCAAAACGAGCATCCATGGAGGTAGAATCAGACATTGAACATTTTTAAAGCTCCCCAGTTCATTCTAATCTGCAGTCAGGGTTTGAAAACCATGAAATCTAGTGGGAACTCATATTGAAATGAATGGATTGTTTTCTCTGCCACACACAAAAAATCTCAGTGCAAGGCATTTTTCTTTAATTCATAGCCAAACATCTTTCGTACTGTGTGTTGCTTTCTTTCAATGGGCAGTTATACAAACCTCTTCTTGCTCCCCAGGAATGTTCCCAAGGTGAAATTTTTTAAAAACAAAAAATTTTTATTTAAAAATAATTGTAGCTTCACAGGAAGTTGCAAAAGTAGCACAAAGACAGACCACATACTCTTCTCTCAGTTTCCACCAATGGGTACATCTTAAATAATTATAATACAGCATTAAAGACAATGAATATATATGATCCCATGTTATTTCATCATATGTGTAGATTCATCAGTCTGTATCATCAGTACAATTAAGATACAGAACTGTTCCTTTACCACAAATACCTCCCTCAAACTACCTCTTTATAGCTGCACTCAGTTTCCTCCCCTATGCCATCCCTAACTCTTGGGAAACCCCAATTTTTTTCTTGTGTCTGTAATTTTATCATTTCAAGAATGTTGTATAAACGAACTCACCTATAAATGTGACCTTTGGGAACTTTTTTTATTTATTGCAATGTCTTTGAAATCCATTCAAATCATACTGTGTATCAATAGTACATTCCTTTTTATTGCTGTATTCTAGGTTTAGGCTATAATAACAACAACTCTGCTACAACGATGTTTCACTTTTCTGGGATAAATGCCTTGGAGTACAATTTCTGGGTTGTATGGTAAGCATATGTTTAATTACTTTAAGAAACAGCCAAACTGTTTTCCACAGTGGCTTAACGATTTTATACTCCCACTGGCAATGTATAAGACATCAAGTTTCTCTGTACCCTTCTGGCATCTGGTGTTGTCACTGTTTTTTTTTTTTTTTTTTTAATGTCAGCATGCTGAAAGGTATGTAGTGATGTCTCATCCACTGTTCAGTTTTAAGAAATCTCAATAAGTCTTTTGTCTGTTTGCAAATATTCTCTCCCACTTGATACCTTATCTTTTCATTCTCTTAAACAGGATCTGTCACAGAGCAAAAGTAGATCCAATTTATTGATTTTTTACTTGTATGAATTGTGCTTCTGGTGTCACATCTACATTCTCTTCATCAAGCCCTAGGTCCTGAAAATTTTCTCCAATGTTATTTTGTAAGTTTCATAGTTTACATTTTATATTAAATCTAATATTTATTTTGAGTTAATTTATGTTAAATGTTTGTGGTTTAATTTTTTAGTTTTTAATTTTTTTGTCTATGTATATCTAATTGACACAGCACCATTTATTGAAAAGATTGTTCCTCCACTGAATTGCTTTTGCACTTTGGTCAAAACTCAGTTCCCCATTAGGTATCTGTTGATACCACCCTGGCTGAGATGGGAGGGATGTCTTCTTACAGCTTCCCACATGGCCTCCACTAGCGCTTTGGGGTCGAGCTTATTATCACTGAGCCATGTTAAAGTACTGACTCTCCATTAGACCTCTTCTGACAGCACCTCAGTGGAAAGGAGTATGGTGCCTTGTTGCCTCTGTGTGGGGTGGAAATCCAAGTCCCTATCCCTCCTCCCCTGGACTCCCCTGACATTCTGAAAGGATCCTCTTTACCACCTGATAAGGATGGCAGTCTCAGCTTTCTACTCTGCCTTCTTGGATACCACTGTGGAGGTAGATAGGGCTTGCAGCACCTCCTGACAGCCTGGTGAGAGTCCAAAGACTGAACTCTTCCCTTTGTCTTTGCTTGTAGGGGTGGGCATGCAGTATTTTATGTAGTGTTTGGCTAGAGTCTACATTGTCTAAATGTTTTCTGTCTTTTTATGCTTCCTCTTTTCTGGTCCAATGGCAAGAGAAAGCAGGCTTCTCTTGTTTTTTTACATGTGTGTGTGTGTATTGGTGTTCATGTCCATTCGTGTTTTAGTGTTTTCAGGTTGTTGATTTCTGTAGTAACCAGTGTGAGATGGTATGTGAGGCAAGATGAAAATTCAGGGAACTCACCACTGTGTAGTTCCTTGAATTCCGAGTTCCCAAGCTTGCCTGCCTTTTTCTTTCCATACTTTAGAGTCTTCTTACATTTGTTTTATATATAATTTCCAGAATTTTTGGTTGTGCTCAGTGGGAGAAATAGGGAAATTATGTCCACTCCATCCTCTTAGAAGCAGAGATCAATGTGGATTTTGAATATGATACCTCATTGTAATTCACATGAGACTGACCTTCAAATTTAATGAAAACTATTTGTAGTTTTTGAAAGATATGGTGATTGATATGGTTAGGCTTTGTGTTCCCATCCAAAACTCATATTGAATTGTCCCCTGTGTATCAAGGGAGAGACTAGGTGGAGACAACTGAATCATGGAAGCAGTTTCCTCCATGCAGTTCTCATGATTGTGAGTGAGTTCTCAGTAGATCCAATGGTTTTATTATGGGCTCTTCCTTTGTTGCTCAGCACTTCTTTTTCCTGCCGCCTTGTGAAGAAGATGCCTCACTTCCCCTTTGCCTTCCATCATGATTGAAAGTTTCCTGAGGCCTCCCCTGCCATGCTGAACTGTGAGTCAATTAACTTCTTTCCTGTATAAATTACCCTCTTGGGCAATTCTTTGTAGTAGTGTGAAAGAGACTAGTACAGTGATATGCAGAAAATAAATTTTACTTATATTCATAATAATGACAATATATGGCACTTTCAGTATTCTATGTTATTTATAACTCCCAATACTATGTCAAAAATAATATTCTTGTTCTTCTTTTGCTAATGAATAAACCATGTTTATGAAGTTGAGTAATTTGCCTTTCACTACCCTTGGTCTTTGTAACTTTAAAACTTGTACTTTTTAACCCTATTGCTATATTATTTCAGCTCTACTACCAAATTTTCTTACAATAATGCAGTAAAAAAATTGTATTTCAAGCCAAGAGTCACTTGTTTTTTACTAATTTAGACAACATTCATTCTCTGAATTTGAGCAAGTATTTTCAACTGGCTCTTGGTTTTCTAAACTGTAATATAAAAGATTAATCTTAAAATCTAATATTTTTGGCTAATAGTTTTATAACTTTCTAAAAATCCTGGGAAAATTGCATTTGGAATCCCAAGATAGGAGGATAATTCTGAGTAGTCTGTGGAGCTCAACCTGTAATAGCTTAGGTAGTGGTGGCAAAGCCAAGTGGAAATGAAATAAGTAGACTGTTTTAGAACTCTCATCTTCAATCTTTAATATTTATCACCAGATGTAGAATTTAAAACACCTGTTTCTAGATATACAGGTTATGTGAGTCATGGAGTAGATCCCATGAGCCTTTGAAATTAAAGGCTAAAATGACAAGATGTTAATACTATTGTCATTGGATTTTAATGTAAGATATACATGTGGATGCATGTGATAGAAATCTGCTACTCCAAGCATTTAGCAGGACTAGTATACATTTGGATGCTTCCTTAAATGGCAGACTTCAATGGTTAATGTCCTGGTTTAAGATCACACATGTAACATATCTTATAATTGCTCCATTATCTTGTGCCAATCATTTTCATTTTTTTTTTGCTTTTCATTTTAGCCTGTTTGTATTATTTTATGTTCCAAACTTGCTCAAATTGTCTGAAAGGATGAACATATTGCTATGTGAAAAGATAGTGGATCTATACATCTGCTGAGTCCTCTTGTTCTCACAGAGCAACTTCATATGCACAAGAAAAATAATTCAACATAAGTTCTATGCTTTTCTTTTTGCTGTAATTCCCCTCAGCTGTTATCTTTCTTTAAAACTACATTATATACATGTCTTGCAATGAACAAAGTGATTTTTAACAGGTGTTTAATGCAATTTCATAAACCTTTGCAAAACATCTAAAATTTGCCTGGATGGATGGTAGGTGCTGGAAAGGATACTAATGAAATAGCATGAATGAGCTTCCTAGGAAGGTATGTACATCTTTATTAGTAGGTAATATGTGTGTATAATAAATGTTTTCCAAAAGTTTTTATGGTACCATGTATACAATTGTTTCACAAGCTGTTTTCCTTAAAATATTAATTCTACTAGCTAGGTGAATTTAAAAAATTAACAAGTTTCTTTGCTGTAAGAATTCTCAAAATCTTTAACACACTCCTGTACACTATTATTCTTCAAGAAGAAAATTTAATTCCAAACATTATTTTCAAACATGTGGTAATAGCCTGTTTTTATGCTGCTGATAAAGACATATCAGAGAATAGGTAATTTTTAAGTGAAAGAGGCTTAATAGACTTACAGGGGAGTAAGGCTGGGGAGGCCTCACAATCATGGTGAGAAGGTGAAAGGCATGTCTCACATGACAACAGATCAGAGAAGAGAATGAGAGCCAAGCAAAGGGGGTTTCCCCTCCTCAAACCATCAGATCTTGTAAAACTTATTCACTACTATGAGAACAGTATGGGGGAAACTGCCCCCATGATTCAATTATCTCCTGCTTGTCCCTCCCATATGTGGGAATTATGGGAGCTACAATTCAAGATGATATTTAGGTGGGGATACAGCCAAATTGTATCACATGTTTGTTCTCTGACCTTTTTTTTCCCTTCACAGTGAACACTGGTAACTAATAGTCTCTGAATTGAATTGGATAATGGGATTACAAACAAATATAAATCAATATCCACATTCACAATACAGATTAATGTAAAGTACGATTAATCAAAAGGATTCATAAGACATAATGTGGTTAGCCAGGACTTGATGGAAATTCAGTTTGTTCCAGACCCATACCCCATACATACTTCATTTATATGAAAAAGGAAGTTGGTAATCATATGGCTCTTCATTCTTTTCCCTTTTATTCTTCCCTTTTCCTCTGTTAACTGGTCCCAGTGCTGATATTCACCAGACCCTGGTTCACCCGTAGGAAAGCACTTGTAAAAGGAATTAATCAAAAGGGAAAGAAAGCAATTTGTACAAAAATATTATAACAACACTATTTTAAGCAGTGAAAAAACAGAAAACAATCTAAGACCATAAACTTGGAGACAGTTAAGAAATCCACTATGGAATACTATAAGGGCATTGCAGAAGACAAACATCTGGACAAAGTTGCTCTGAAGAATTGTATGTTAAATAATGTCAACCAAAAAAATCTGAATTCAAAATCATTATAACAATAACTATATAATTCAGATCTAAATTGAGAGAGCTCAAAAAGATACATTGCAAATAGAGTTGGATATTTATTATTTTTTGCATACTTTTTTTGTTGTTATTCTAAATAATAACTGTAAAAGGAAAAATGTCAGGAAGTTTAACTCCCTGTCTCAGGTTGGGTTTTCTGGGAGCAGATGTTTATTTAGATGGGTTTTGGGGTGTAATATGGGAAAGGAAGGACAGGAAGCAGGACTGGGTAAAGGAAAAAGTTGAACTGGAATGCAGGCCAACAAATCTTTGACCAATCCAGCAGGAGCAACGAAGGGAATATTGTGCTTCAGAGTGATGGGGCCTTTCAACCACTGCCTTGCTCATTCAGCAGCTGCAGGCTGCCTTGAGAAGGGCGAGATCTCTGGAGAGGTGGCTCCTTACAGCTGGGGTGAACCCAGAAGTTGCTGATTGCTGGGCTGCCTCCTGTCTGCCCTCCCCACGGCTGGGCAGTAAGTACTTTCTTGAAGGAATTCTGCCAGAACATCTCTGAGTGTACTACCCATGTTCATTTTCAAATTCTGTAAAAGTGTATTCAAATTATCTGAAAGAGATGCTATATCCAAAATATTTTCCCCTCCACTTTTTTGAAGTCTTTCCACAGTGGTACACTAGGTCAGTATTTCCTTTGCAGCAGTTTTGGTTCAAATTGTCATGTTGTTCTGTAGTGTTTCAGGCTAGAGTTGCTCTAGACTACACTACATTAAGCACCAAATGCTAAACAAATGGATGAAAATGAAGCCGATTCCTAGCATAAATGACTGCGACATGTTCAGCACTGTTGAAACAATAACATTCACATACTTACTTTGGACATTTGGTAAAATTGATTAGTTTGGAGGGGCAGGTGATACCAACCCATATTTCACATCACTTATCTAGGCCCCTCACTGAGCACCTGTCTCCTTTGCAGAAGCCAGAAGATTTTCTCTAATTTTCTTTACAAAGTTAATGTAAAAGTTCACGGTGAGAAAAATATCAACATCTTAAATAAGGAATAATCGGTAACAGTGCTGTGCTGAGCTATATTAGCAACAGAAGTAAAAGATCAGTCATACTGATTTAATTTCTCATTTACATTTTGATTCTATGTTAATCATGGTTCTTTAGAGTACTCATTTTTATTTTTTAAAATATTGCACTCAAAATTTACTTATCTGGATTACTGAGTTTTTTTGGGTATCCCTTTAAATTTTGTGCCTGAGGTGTTTCCCTTGCTTCAATCTACTTGCAGCCCCGGTCATTAAAAATATATGTATTTCCACAATGGTTGGACTAATTTACACTCCCATCAATGGTGTATAAGGGTTTCTTTTTGTCCACAACCTCACCAGCATCTGTCATTTTTTGACTTTTTTATAATAGCCATTCAGATGGGTGTGAGATGATATCTCATTGTGATTTTGATTTGTGTTTTTCTAACAATCAGTGATGTTGAGCTTGTATTCATGTAATTGTTGGCCACATGTATGTCTGATTTTGAAAAGTGTTTGTTCATGTCCTTTGCCTACTTTTCAATTGGATTGTTTTTTTTTTCCTTGTAAAATTTGTTTAATTTTGTTTTTACATATGCTGGGTATTAGATACTTGATGTCAGATGCATTGTTTGCAAAAACTTTCTCCCATTCTGCAGTTGTCAGTTTACTTTGTTGACACTTTCTTTTATGGTGCAGAAGCTCTTTAGTTTAATTAGATCCCATTTGTCACTTTTTGCTTTTGCTGCAATTGCTTTGGCATCTTTTTCATGAAATCTGTGCCTGTGCCCCTGTACTGAATGGTATTGCCTTTGTTGTCTTCCAGGGATTTTATAGTTTTGGGTTTTACATTTAAGTCTTTAATATATCTTAAGCTTGATTTTGTATATGGAAGGGGTCCAGTTTTAATCTTCTGCAATCCCATTACTGGATATATACCCAAAGTAATGAAAATCATTCTATTATAAAGACATATGTATGTCTATGTTCATTGTAGCACTATTCACAATAGTAAAGACACAGTATCAACCTAAATATGTATCAGTGATAAACTGGATAAAGAATATGTGTGGTACATATTCACCATGGAATAGTATGCAGCCATAAAAAAGAATGAGATCATGTTCTTTGCAGGGACATGGATAGAGTTGGAGGCCATTGTCCTCAGCAAACTAATGCAGGAACAGAAACCCAAATACCACATGTTCTCACTTTTAAGTAGGAGCTAAATGATGAGAACACATGGACAGATACAGGGGAACAACACGCACTGGGGCCTACCAGAGGGTGGAGGGTGGAGGGTGGAAGGAGGGAGAAGATCAGGAAAAGTAACTAATGGTTACTAGGCTTAATACCTGGGTGATGAAATAATCTGTACAACAAACCCCAATGACACGAGTTTACCTATATAACAAATCTGCACATGTACCCCTGAACTTAAAAGTTAAAATACACACACACACACACACACACACACGTGTGTGTGTGTGTGTGTGTGTGTGTATTTGTCCAAAATCTCTCATTGTTTTCTGTGGGAGGGTTGGTCTGTTGTGAAGTACCTCTCTTGTAATTGAAATGGAACTCACAAAACTCAGAGACAATAGTTTTGTATAATAAAAATGAAGGCTTCCAAAAGGCCTATACAGCTTTTCTTATACATAAAAGAGAAATACCTCAGTTTCCAAGGTATCACACACTCTTTCTGTAATTATGAGGGCTTGCCTGTTCTGCCTTACCAACTTAGATTATTCTTCCCTATTCAACAGATGGCAGATATATGCCCTAACTTCCAAGCAGGTATTGCATATTTGTTCCATAAATTAAAAAAAAATGCTATTATGAAGCAAGAAATATATTAATGTGTGCTTGATATGTTTCCTTTAATTTAATCTTTGTTGTGTTGAATAATAGAATCTTGACCATATAAATAATGCCACCTAACACTATAATTATAATTTTCCATAACAGAATCATACTTAGCGGTATGCTACATAACCAAGACAATATCCTGAATAGTTAAACTATTATGTATAGCACTATTTTGCCATCTTTTACTAAACAGTAAGGGATACACTTAAATTATAACACCAAATCTGGGATGGGAAGGAGGGAACACAATTATAACTATAAAAAGCAATAGTATTTTCTCCTTTCTCAAGGTGCATTTTGTTAATGGAAAATTGATATGTAATGAAATCATGTAATGTAAATGTGTACCACAGTCTGGGAATGCTTCCTTCTTCTTTTTGATTGGATCCTGAATATAACTGGGCCATTTTGAGGCTTGCCTCTTCTCTCCTGCCATGTCCAAAACAAACACACCTGCCAAATAATTCAAACAGAAAATGTCTTAAAGAGCAATGGAAAACTTTGTTAAAGTTTACTGGGGGAACTAAGGGAGTTATTAAACAAACAACTCACAGAAACATATATTAAATTTGTCTTTACATATCTTCCTCCCAGATCCACACCTTTACTGCAGTCTCATACACTCTTTCTTGACCCCCCTAGAGACTCTCTACATCTCCTGTGTCAGATTCTCCTTGGCTCTTCTGTGTCAATCCTCACTTCTCCCCTTCTCCCACTTGCTTATTCCCTCTGGACCTTTCATTTCTTTTCCTTCTTTGACCCCTATGTTTCTTCTCTATTGTAGGGCAAGATCACTCTAGTTTCCTTACTTCTGTACCTATACCAGTACCTCCAGCACCACCACTCTGAGTTGACATAATGAAGGAGTGTAGTGGACTAAATAAAGGTCTCTTTCACAGGCAGAAAAGAGGAGAGATGGTGAACATTTGACTTAATATTTTCATCTCTTCTATCCTGTTGTTTATTCATGGTGATTGTTATCTTGTTTTATATTACTTGGGTCAGGTCCAAGTACACGGAGTCTACTGACATCTGTAGAGGTGATGGGACATTTGAAGTTTATATACAATTATACTCAAACTTGAATACACAGTATATTTATGCTACATTCATAATGTATCATTTAATATGTAGTTTTAAGATAGACCCCAAATTTTAGCATCCTTTTCATAATCACTGGCATAGTTAAATTGGATACCAAAGAAGGTAGTATGACATGTGTTAATTTCTTTTTTATCATGAGATTTTACATAAATGATTACCATGTCAAGCTTCTGCCTTCCACAAATAAATGGCTTTAAATATTTCTAAGCAGTCCTTTGGGGCTACAGTCAGGCAAACTGTAGTAAAACTATGAATATATGTGATACTTGTCAAGTGCTTCTGTCAGAACAGGACTGTATCCACGGGAACATCTTAAAACATATTTCCATTCAACCACCATCCCAGAAATACTCACAAAAGAGAGTATTTCTTATTTGCTGTAGGAGAGTTTTAGGAGAAACAAAAAAATAAGAGACTTTGAATTGCTTTTCATCTTGGCCTTTAGTTTTGCTTTCCAGTCTTATGCCAGTCAGGGTACAGTCAATCCGGGGATGGGAACCACAAAAGTAAGTTGAGCAGGAAAACGTATTTTAATTATCCATTAGATATAGGATGGTTAACTACTAAAAGTGATAAGAACTCTAAGGTATGTAGAGGTAGCAGCTGGGGGGGCAAAAAAAAGTTGCTACCCCTAGCATTTAAGGAAAAGCGAAAACGGAAAGGACTTGGAAAACAGCCAAGTAAGGATCTCTCACAAGCCTAAGATTCTGATGAAAGGGTCAGCTACTGCAGAAACATGCTGCCCGGCGCTGGACCGGTGAGGAAAGTGGATGGAGACCATCCACCGTGGCAGAACTGGGAGAGTTGCCGCTATTTGGGAAAGGCTTCTGGACCCCTAGCACCCTGGTTTGCTCACCATGGCATGAAAAACAACACCGGGAAGAGAAGAAAATCCCTTCTTCCTCTTCTAGCCTTGCAGGCTGTCTCTCTAGCGCCTTCTATTGGAAGAACCTAACACGCTTAGGTTCTTTTTGCCAGAGGGCAAAGAGGTGTGGTCTGCACAGCCCAGCTCCCATACCAAAAAACAGAACCGAAAGGTTCTGTGTGGAGACGAGAGATAATACATTAACAGCCGGGCGCGGTGGCTCACGCCTATAATCCCAGCACTTTGGGAGGCCGAGGCGGGTGGATCATGACGTCAAGAGATCGAGACCATCCTGGTCAACATGGTGAAACCCCGTCTCTACTAAAAATACAAAACTTAGCTGGGAATGGTGGCGCAGCCTGTAATCCCAGCTACTCGGGAGGCTGAGGTAGGAGAATTGCTTGAACCCAGGAGGCAGAGGTTGCGGTGAGCCGAGATCGCGCCATTGCACTCCAGCCTGGGTAACAAGAGCGAAACTCCGTCTCAAAAAAAAAAAAAAAAAAAAAAAAAAAAAAAAAAAAAAAAACCCAAATACATTAACAACTAGTACTACTATTTAAAAAGTGCTGTCACTAAGCAGTATTATTCATTTCTAGCACTTTTAATTTGGCACATAACTTGAACGGTAATATCAACAAAAGTGCAATTGAAGTTTCCTAAATTTACACAAAGTTTTATGTAACATGTATGACTCAAGACAGGGGTTTTTAATTAGCTTTTGTTTGTTTATACGCATCATAAAATAAAACAATGTGCAAGAAAACTCTGCAGAGGTCATTTTGTCTAGACTTCCAGTGTATATGGGAATTCTGACTATAGTTCACCCTCTACGTTCTGCTTGAATGTTTCTTACAATCGAGTTTCGTTCACTAGCGGATGAGTCACTTTCTTGTCTAGAAATTTCTAATTTTATGAATGTTTTTTCTTACCCTCTCTCCAAATCTGTTTTTTTCTTAACTGCCTGCCATTTGGCCTCATTGTGTCATATGGAATGTTCTAAAACCTTCTGTGGTAACCTTTATGACAGGCCTCCAAATTTTGAAGGCTCTGTATTGTCTTTGTTAACTCTTCCTCATGTGGTAAATTTTCTGTACCCCTCACATTATTGAAATCATAGTCCTATAACTTCGCTATTCTTTCTTATTATCTCTTTTAAAATACAGTTCTCAGAAATTAACTTGATGAGTTAGACATAATGTTACAGTTCCATGAATGATGCCTTAATAACCGACTGGCTTTTTCAACAATTGCATCACAATTTTGCTTTTCTTACCACTATCTCACTCCCCAAACTTAGAGTGATTTTCATAAACCTCGAGTTCTTCCTTTTTGTTTTTTCTTTTTTAAAAAAGTATCAAGTTTCACTGAATTGTTTTTACGTAGAAAAATGTAACACAACTTGTACCAAGAATGTAGTAAGTATTAAATTATTCCTCATGTCCCCTCAGACTACCCTCCCAACTGGAATGGCAGGAATAGTTGGTGGAAGTGCTCTTTGACTCTACCAAGCCTCCTTGTAAGCTTTCAGCGTTTACCTTAGAACCTACGAAAGCAGCATTCACCTCTGACTACAAAGCCAAAAGTGAGAGTTGGATATTAAGCTAAATTACTTTTAATTCCCCCATATCCTCAAGGGGGGTTCATAACATATTCATTTCCTTCATATGACCTAATATGTTGTAAAACATGCCAGGACAGAATTAATTCTTTACAAAGCAACATTTTGTAATGAGTGCTGCTTCCTTCATTTTGCCTCCTCTGTACTCCAGAATGTTGATTGTAGTTGGAATCAATCTCTAATGACACTTGAAAGTGTTCTTTAAACTCAGTGGTTTTGAAGGCAAGAAAATGATTTGTTTGGAACAAACTCACACTCGAAATGTATTTTATTGTCTGTAAAATTACTATATAGATAAATGAAATATTCATTTTATTGCATAAAAACTTCAGTGTACATACATAAAACAATGTGTGGGTTGCATATTCTTTACTTGGAATGGTTTTTCCTCAGATAGCTGCTTGACTAATTCTCTCATTTCCTTCCAGTGAAGGAAGATTTTACTCTTTCAATGAGGCCTGGCTTGAACAACCATTTAATACTGACTGCAAACGGTCTCTTCTACCTTCTCCCAGACCCATCTTTACCTTCCTACTCAAACTTTTCTTTCTTTCCAGAGCACTAAGTATTTTCTAACACATTCTGTCATTTACTTATTATGTTTAACATAATGCTAATCTGTTTTTCCTGTACTCTCCCATCCCCTCCCACTCCCAGTGTAAGTTCCTTGAGGGTAGGTATCTTTGTTTCCCTGTTTGATTTGTACACCAATGTAACACAATAAATATTTGTTGAATTAATGACATTAGCTTTCAGTTCCTTCTTACAAATGGGGGATAGTTATTGCAGACAAGAGTACATTCTTTATTCCAGGTATGACATACTTTTTTCTTCTCAACTGTCCAAGTTCCGTAGTTTCTCTCTGCATTTCACAGTATTTTTGCTCTTACAGGCTGCCCTGCCTGAGGTTTCATGGTTTCAGCTCATTCTCCAGCTCTGTACACTAAAAGTCTGACCTTTAACAGACTGAACTTGAAGCTTTGCTTGCCTTTGAAACACTCTGTAAAATGCAGGTGACTGGCTCTGATCACCTGCAGCTCCTTTTAACTGTCACCTCCATCCTCAGCCTTCTCCACTCATCTCTAGAGAGGGATGCACTTCATAATTTTCCTTTCTGGCAAAAAAAGTAAACTTTCTGGCTGGAAGCTGCAAAAAAACTCATTTTAAAAAAATGTTCAGTACTGTGTTACTTTCTGTATAATACCATTAGACACCCCTTTTGTAGAAGCAATAACTCAGGAGGATTCCTGCTTAACCATTTCCTATCTGACTTCTGACCAACAATATGCTGCATAAAACCCTCTTTCTACATGAGTCATATGGTTGACAGCACCATCATTCAGTTCTCAACCTAAATGTGAATTCTCTAGGGAATCTTTCTTGGACCATTTATGATGGGTAATTACCCTTTACACACACTGTACCCTGGTTATTTTCTTCACATTTCATGTATATATATTTGTTTATTATCTGTCTCTACTGGACTGTAACCTCCAACATATCTGTTTTATATAGCAGAGAGCATCATTCAATAAATAAACAGATCTGAGGGCAAACTGGCATGTTGTCAGCTTATGATATTGAAAGTATACATAAATTTAATAAAATATTTAAAAAAGAAAATAGTGCATCACAACTTTTACCAGAAGGTACACATTTTATAATATGTATTTGTACAAAGTAATAATAATGAACTATGATAAATCTCAATATGCCTTATCTTATTTATCCTCAATTATTTGAATTCAGCACTGTCATTTTTTTCCATTTTACAGAAGAGAGAATTGAAATTTAGTGGTTAAACAACATGCCCAAAGTCATGTACCAGAAAGCAGCAGCCTTCTGAAAGAACCATGGATCTCAACTATTTTGCCCTACTCCCCCAGCAGACTATTCAAATGATTAACTTCCTGGTACCACTGCTCATAAAAGTAAAAAAAAATTTAATGGATGCAATGAAAAAACAGCATTAAATAAATTAGGAAAAATAATTGCCATTTTACTTTTTTATAATTGTCTAGTGTGAAGGTTATAGATCTCCAAATGAGCAGGCAGTAAATTTATTTTTGTTGTAATTTGAAAATAGTAGCCATGTTTCCCTCTAGATGTTTGAGCTGGGGTTGGGATAGGTTGAACGATGAGGAATCATCTCTGTAGGTTTATATTCAATGCCTTCTCCAACACTGTGCATCTACCACTTTGTTCTCCTGTCAAGTCAAGGTTATAGAATGTCTATTCTATAGTCCAAATACCATGCAGAAAACACCCATAAATAGTCTGTTTTCATGGGACTAATTCATTTTTATAGCAGTTCCCCTGAGGCTCAAAACAGGGAACCAACACTGAGGATGGGATTTCCAAGGTAATTATATCTGACAGATAGCCAAAAATGTGAGACAGACATTGAAAAATTATAATAACTTGAAATCCGGAGCTAATACTCCATCAGTTCCTACTGTGATTAGTTTAGTTTGACACTTTTCAAAGCACAAATCTAAGCTATTGAAGTGATTTGTGCTTCATTTTAGTTTGCCAATGCTTCTTTTTCCTTAGAAAGTTTCCCCAATCTTTGACTTGATTGACAGCCGGTTGATTTTTATGTAAGAGAAAAAAGGAGACAATGAAATAGATTAGTTTTATGCTTTTCTCCTTTTTTTCTTTAAAGGAACAAACACTGGTAATTTAATTAGGTTCTGATCTAGCAATAAATTTTGGTCCAATAATCAAATTTTGATCAAATGGTGGATTTTTTAATGTGTGTCATCAAACATGACTATAATAGTTAATGAGTTATAAAAAGGCCAAAGAAAATTAATCGTCACTTTGGCTAATACCATGGTCTAAATAATTTTAGAATTGTTCTGCTTCTGCATAGGCAGCCTTTGGGAAAGCCATCACCTAAAGGTTAAATAGTACATTAAAACCTTGGGCACCTGAGTTCAGATGAGGATGCAGAGAGGAATGTGTAAGAGTCTAAACAGGAGGATTCCAAAGTCAAAAGTTTATATACACTAAGACTTAAAAACATGTTATATCAAGCCTGGAAGCTATTCTGTTCTTATCTTGCCAAAAGCTAGAGTGAAATATAAAACTCCTCCAGCTGCTATATTAAACCTTAAGAAAATATCTATACAAAACTGTAAACAGAGGAGGGTCATCCCCAGGAAGCTGTCAACTGCAGTAGCCATTTCACTTAGTTATCATCCATGTAGGTCAAGGTTTAGAAATGGAATGAATAAAGGGAGTGTACCTTTTTTCAAAGTGGGTAGAGCTATGCAAACAACTTCCAACAAATTACCACAATTTTTTTCTTCTTAGAACTGCAATTGATAAAGAATCTGTACTAGAAGAGGAGACATGAAGCAGATACAGAAAGATGGTTAGGCATTTTCGTCCTTTATTATCAGAAGCCCTGATAACAGAGTTGATCATACTGAAGCTAACAGGAATGGGATCCAGCAGGCAATGAAAGCAGATGTCAGTGTGAGCTCATCACAGATCTAAGCATTTCCCAGGTGGCTAAAGATTTCACTGTATCATGAGGAGAAGGGATGGATCAGTCAATTAATACCAGAACAATCCTGTTTAGTTTTTGAAACTTATTGCATTATGTTCACCCCTTAAGTAAACAGTATATAGTTCTCAATGCTTAGCGTTTGGTTTATTCATTCCCAGTAAGCCTTTTTAGTGTCTTTATAGAGGTCAAACTCAAAGTTCGAGAGTTCCAAATTATCTGTAACAATATACAAAGGAATTAAAGTGTCATCATATTAACAATGTTTAGGAAAGCTAAAGTATTTTTGACAACACTAGTTATTGTTAAAGAGAAATATTTGAACTGGATGGAACTCCAAATGGTACTAAAAGTGAACAAAGTAGATAACTTAAGCTTGGAAATAAAATCTCCTCTTAGTGTTGCAAGTTATACAAGTGACGACTGTGCTTTGTGATGAAATGCCAGTTCAAGTAGGAGGAGGCAGCTGCTCAGCTAAATGTAAACTAAGCTGCCAGTTGTTCAAGGGGGTGGCTCTAGACCACCTGCCTCTTACTAGGTAACAAAACACAAGCCTCCTCTTGATATAACTGAGAGTATAGTACTCAATTGGTATCAAAATGTACATGTATTTTCCTCCTTGACATGAGGGAAATTTTATAAACATAAATTTTGGTCAAATAATCAAATTTTGATCAAATGGATTTTGCGTGTGTCAGGAAACATGACTTACAGTAATTAACAAGTTATCACACATACAGTTAAACACATATTTTTAAAGCACCTTTTTAGAGGAAGAAACTGTTTTGCAGCATATTTGTAGAAGTATTTGAACCATACATGATCAGATACATGAACTGTATATTATAAAGCAAAGAGAAACAATTGTGTACTGTTTACATACTGAAAAATCAAAATATGAGACCGTAACTTGTCCAAGGGTAAGAGTAGTTTCTTATAATTTGAGCCTGTGTAAAGGCCTTGCATTTGGGCAATTAGATCAGAAGAGAATTTTTCCAATGAGAACTCAGCAATTCTTCTATGACAGATAGTGTTTCATTTACTAGAGCTGTCAGAATTAAACAACAAAACTTTGGTAATAGTTGATGTGGCATTTTATAAATAAATCAATTGAAAATGAATTACTCATGATTTGTGACCAAAATAAAATAACCATGATAAATCCATCAAAAACTTGTCTTGAAATGGGAGAAAATGTGACAGGGCAAAATGCTGGCATCAGATTAAGCAGAAAGCAAAGCTTTGATTTTGGAAGAAGGAAACTTGACTTACATGAAATACTGTTAACTCTAGAGATGCCTGAAGTCAGGCATGTCGAATGTTTTGGACCATTAAACATAAAATACCTCTTAAGCATGTTTATTTTTTAATGTCTATTTGTTTGACTTTACATACTTAGGACATGGTATCATAGTTTATTAAATAAATATTTTAAAATGTCTTTTGATTCTAAGATAATTCAAAAACATATTTTGCTTTCTAATTAAAACACTCTGGAAAGAGTATTTTGCTAAACATTGAATTTATAATGCTTAAGGAGTTCTAAAGGTTGAAGAATAAATTTCCTAGTTGAATATTGATGAAAAGTCCTTGCTATTTTGAAACCAGCTTGGGTCAGTCAATTAATACTGGAACAATCCTGTTTAGTTTTGAAACTTATTGCATTATGTTCACCCCTTAAGTAAACATTTGCATTTCTCTTATGACCAGTGATGATGAGCATTTTACATATATTTTTTGGCCTCATATATGTCATCTTTTGAAAAATATCTGTTCATATCACAAGCATTCCTATACACTAATAACAGACTAACAGAGAGCCAAATCAAGAGTGAACTCCCATTCACAATTGCTACAAATATCATAAAATACCTAGTAATACAACTAACAAAGGATGTAAAGGACCACTGCAAGAAGAACTACAAACCACTGCACAAGGAAATAAGAGAGGACACAAACAGATGGAAAAACACTCCATGCTCATGGTTAGAAAGAATCAATATTGTGAAAATGGCCACAATGCCCAAAGTAATTTACAGATTCAATGCCATCCCCATCAAGCTCTCAACGACCTTCTTCACAGAACTGGAAAAAAACCATCTTAAACTTCATATAGAACCAAAAGAGAGCCTGCATAGCCAAGATAATCCTAAGCAAAAAAAAAAACAAAGCTGGAGGCATCATGCTACCTGACTTCATACTATACTACAAGGGTACAGTAATCAAAACAGCATGGTACTGGTTCCAAAACAGAGATATAGACCAATGGAACAGAACAGAGTCCTTGGAGGCAATGCCACACATCTACAAACATCTTATCTTTGACAAACCTGACAAAAACAAGCAATGGGGAAAGTATCCCTGTTTGTTTAATAAATGGTGTTGGGAAAATGGGCTAGCCATGTGCAGAAAGCAGAAACTGGACCCCTTCCTGACACCACTAAAATTAACTCCAGATGGATCAAAGACTTAAACATAAGACCTAACACCATGAAAACCCTAAAAGAAAACCTAGGCAAATCATTCAGGACATAGGCAAGGACTTTATGACTAAAACACCAAAAGCAATGGCAACAAAAGCCAAAATAGACAAATGGGACCTAATTAAATTCCAGAGCTTCTGTACAGCAGAAGAAATGATCATTAGAGTGAACTGGCAACCAACAGAATGAGAAAAAAATTTTGTAATCTAGCCATCTGACAAAGGGCTAATATCCAGAATCTACAAAAAACTAAAACAGATTTAAACGTAACCTATTAAAATGTTTGTTTGCTTTTTCTCTGTTTTGTGGTTTCTTCTCATGATCTTCTTTTTTATTCTTGGTGTTTTACAATTTAATATTAAGTATCTTGTTGTGGGTCAATTTTTATTAATTGAATTGAAAACTCTTTGAGCTCTTTCAATCTGGAAACTCACATACTTCAATTCTGGGGAAATTTCTGATACTGTTTTATTGCTAAGCTCCTTTCCCCTAATTTCTGTTCTTTAATTATTTCTGTTCTTTTGTTCTGGAATTCTTATTAGACATCTTGTATCTTCTGAAATGATTCTTTTGTTTAACTCTATTTCTTCTAATATTTTATTTGTCTTTGTGACCTTTGTTTTTTGTTTGTTTTACTTTACGGCTAATTTATTCAACTTTATCTTCCAAGGTTGATAAATTAAAAAGCTCTTTTTTTTTTTCTGAATACTACTTCACCTCTTTTAAAAATAGCATTCTAGGCCAGGCATAGTGGCTCACGCTTGTAATCCCAGCACTTTGGGAGGCCGAAGCAGGTGGATCACCTGAGGTCATGAGTTCAAGACCAAGCTGGTCAACATGGTGAAACCCCGTCTCTACTAAAAATACAAAAAATCAGCTGGGCATGGTGGTGCGTGCCTGTAATCCCAGCTACTCAGGAGGCTGAGGCAGGAGAATTGCCTGAACCAAGGAAGCAGAGGTTGCGGTGAGCCGAGATTGCGCCATTGCACTCCAGCCTGGGTAACAAGAATGAAACTCCATCTCAAAAAAAAAAAAAAGCATTCTATTCTTGTTCTATAAATGCTGTGTCTCTGAAGAGATTTTTAAAATAATTGCTTCAAATTTTCTTCAAGTCCTCACATGGTTTGTTTTCATTTTCTTATTTCCTTGTTTTGGTCTTGTCTTTGAAGTGAAATTTCCTCTACTTGCATCTGGTGATTTTTGGCTACCCATTCATATTCTAAAATGAGACACTAAAAGAAAAATTTAAATTTTGGTGTTCAGTGATGGAATTTTCCAACTATTGGGACTCATTGTGAGGGACTGGATATGACAAACTATTTCTTTGGCAACCTTACCTTTCTCATATGCTTTCCAGATTCTTCAGAGAAGAGAAGCCTCCCATCTTCTGCCTTGGGATAGGAGATGGAATATGAAAGCACAAGAGCTCTGGCAGCTAAAGCGAAAGGAACTAGGTATTTTATATTGAGCATACAGGATTTTAGCGACTACCTTCATTACTTTTGCTGTCTCCCAGCAGGGCCTCTTGGGTTCACCGTCTCCAGATATTAAACCACTTGGCTAGAGTAGAGGGTAGAGGGGTCTAATTATTTTTTATGCAGATTTTAAACAAATCCAATTGTCTTCAGCTTCACTTTACATGCCTTATACCAGAGATCGCTAGTGCCTTACTCAGGCTTTTTGTGGAATTCCAAGGTACCAATTGGTTTATCTTCTCCTCACCCTCTTTCACTGGCCCCAGCATCTGCCTCTTCTCTCTACCTAAGCACTCAACAGAGGGGAGAAGGCTGAAACCTAAGCTAATGCCAATTATCCATCTATTTTCCATCTTTCTCAATTTTGATGACTTTTCCTATCTGTTTTATGTTCTCTCCTATTCTTTTTATCTTGGTGAGTTTGTGTATTTTAACTGTCATTTTAGTAGCCTTTCAAGAGAGAGGAGAGATACACTATTGTGTTCAATCCGTCATGGCCAACTGGAAGTTTATAATTATTTGTTTAATTCTGTCTTCCCTGCTCCACATTTATCTGGTTGAATTGAATGTCTGGGAATAGAGAAATGACTAACCCATAAAAGGAGGTCAATAAATCTTCATTAAATAAATGGAGAGCTGAAAATTTATTTCAGTGTATATATGGATATAAATTAACTAAAACTTACCTCAAATTATAAATTACTTGTCAAACTATTAAAAAAAAACTCCCCCCTGGCATTATCAATAATGCCACAATGCCATGAGGGAATTTTTAAAGCGTTTGACAAGGATGAGCTACTATAGAACAGTAGAGCTCTGGCATGTGATGGTATGATTAGCTAAGACTAGTTCTGTCATGGTCCGTTCTAAAATGAATATTGAATTTCTATCATATTGGAGTGAAACAAACATTTTGTCTCTTTTCCTCAACTTTAACAATTTATACCTAAAAGAGAATTCACACATATTGCTAATGCCCTGGTAGATGCTTAAGTGGTGATTTGAATTGTATACAGTATACTCAAGAAGATTGTTGATTAAAGAAAAAAACATTTCATTTGGAAGTTTTACTTTCATAATGGCATTCTCTTCAATTTCATCAATTTTCAGTAGAGTATTTTCATGTCATACTGTTCCCATAGTTGGAAAATTACCATTGTGATTGTTTTCTTCAGTAATTAGCAATTTTAAGACTGTGCAACAGAATCTGAATATGGTCTTGCATGATAAATCGAGAATAACATTTTAAAAGTCGTAAGTTGTACTACTTTTTTGTAATATATGCTGTCTGTTTTTAGGGGGAGGATTTTGAAGTGACATATATAGATTATTCATCAGGGTAAAATTCAGTTATTTGATAGTTTTCATATGTTGTATATATTGTCAAAAATCTAAAATTGCATTGCTACAAATTAGCCTGCCACATGCCATACTCTGCCGTGTAACATATGGCCCAGCATACAGCAATAATCACCAAAATCTGTCAGTGCCTTCAGAGAAAGTGAGAAATTGTCTCTGTAGTGCAATAATGTTAGTAAATAAAAATGAAATCTTAAGTTTTACTTACATTTACATCTAATTCTTAAGGTTTAAAATATCACCTGAATAAGTTGTTTGGCTCATATTATAGGTCTAAGATGGTTTTCTCCACTATAGGCAATTAAAATGATTATTGAGTAGTTTGTTTTGACAACTAATTTTGGTAAGTTAACTTTCACCTTACTAATTCTTTTGTGTGGATACAGTTAAACTTTTATCTTCTTGCTACCTCAGAAGATTAATTTGTTGAATTGCTAGGCTTTGTATAAATTCTATCTGTTTATTCTCAAAGGTACTTAATAAAAATAGTATTTTAAAATTTGTTTTTAGTTATTTGATTCTTTTTAAAAATCTTTAAAATTTTTACACCTTGAAATAGAGCCTAGTACAAATGGTCATGTTTTCTAAACTATAAAACTACATTGAAAATCAAATAGGTTACTGTATAAAATTAATTTTGTTATATATGTGATTACTTATGTTTAATGTATATTTGTGTGTATATGGTTCAATAATGAGATCTTAACAATATAAATTTTTTTCTATGTTTAGTTTTTTTTTTTCTAAGAAATGGTATGAGAAATCAAGTGTTGTGAAAAATGACTTACTATGCAAAGTTTCCAAGTAACTATTGATAATGCAAGAAGGGCTCCATTATTAGAACCTAACCTACAACACTGCCTTGAATTCTAGAAAGAAAATGTGAAATATATGCAAACATTGATCTTGAATATTGATGATTTCTTCCTAACATGAAAAGTTATTAACGTCTTTGGCAAGTGGTCCTCAGGTCATCTTAATATAATATAAGCCACTTTACTTTGTCTTCTCTCTAAATACCTTTTACTTAGCTTTTTGCATTAATTTTAAAATTAGCTATGTCAGTTAAAAGAGATTTCCACATTTCTATCCCAGAAGGTTCATTTATTCAACAAATATTTATCTGGCACACACTATGTATTGGATACTGCTTTAGATGCTGGAAATAGAGCAACAAGTAAAACAGACAAAATCTATGTCCTTATATTCTTGTTATATCCTAGCTTACATTTTAGTGGGGGATGATATGTCTAAACAGGATAAATAGAGCTATACATGGTATGTTAATCTGAAATTAAGGTACTAAAGAAGAAAAAAGTTGGGAAAAAGACAGATGGTTTATTGGTGGAGTAGCTCTTAAATTTTAAACGGGATGCCTAGGAAAGCCTTTTGAAGAGAATAGATGTGAGAGGGAGCTGAGTGACTGTTCAGATGGGGGCAAGAAGTGAAAAAGTCCCAAGGTAGGAGGGTGCCTGGTAGGAGGAGCCTAATGTGCCTGGAGTAGAGTGGGCACCCTGGACAGTAGTTAGAGAGGAGGTCTGGGAGATAGTGAGTGTGAATGTGAGGGGCAGATTTATACTTAGAGTGAATGTGAGGGGCAAGTCCATACTGAGAGTGAAATGGGAAGACATTGCAGGGTCTTGAGCAAGGAAGGGTGTGTCTGATAGGTTTTAACAGAATTGCATTGGCTTCCCAGTTAGGGACAGCATTAAAGGAGCAAGAGCAGACAGAGAGATTAGATAGGAGGCTAATGCACTAATCTAGAGGGAGATTGGTGACTTGAACCTGGCGAGTATCAGTAGTGATGTAGACAGAGGTTAGATTTTGAAGATAGAGCAAAGATTTGCTAATAAATGGGATGTAAGGTATGACAGAAATGTAATTTCCCTCATCATCAGGGATAGGAAAATAAAAACTACAGTGAAATATCATCTTATCCCAGCTAGAATGGGTATTACTAAAAAGACAAAAAACACCAGAAGCTGGTGAGGATACAGAGAAAAGTAAACCTTTATATGCTGTTGGTAGGAATGTAAATTCCTGTAGTGATTATGGTACATATTATGGAGATTTCTCAAAAAACTAAAAATAGGACTCCCATGCAATCCAGCAATTCCACTATGGGTATTTATCCAAAGGAAAGAAAATCATTATGCCAAAGGGATACCTGCACCCCCATATTTATTGCAGCAGTATTCACAATAGCAAAGATACGGAATCAACCTATGTATCCATCAACAGGTGAAGAAAATGTGGTATATACACAACACTCAGCCATAAAAAAGTAAAATCCTGTCATTCATAGCATGGAACTGGAGGAAATTATGTTAAATGAAATAAGCCAGATGGAGGAAAACAAATATTGCATGTTCTCACTCATATTTGGGGCTAAAAATTATCTTACGAAGGTAGAAAGTAGAATGTTAGTAACCAGAGACTGAGAAGGGTGTGTATGTGAGAGTGGGAAGGATAAAAAGATGTTGTTTAATGGGACAAACATACAGTTAAGCAGAAGGAATAAGTTTTGATGTTCAACAGAAGAGTAGTATGACTATCGTTAACAATAATGCATTGCATATTTCAAAATAGCTATGAGAGAGGACTTGAAATGTTCCCAACACATAGAAATTATAAATACTCAAGGTGACGGATACCCTAAGTAACCTGACTTCATTGTTGTACAGTCTATGCATGTAATAAGATATTACATGTGCCCCATAAAACGTATATTATGTATTAACAGTTTTTTAAAAAATAAAGTAAAATAAAAGAATTTAGGTTTGGCTCTTTCAGATTTGAATGTTCATTAAGCATTCAATGAAAAGACTGACTGGGAAGTTGGATATTCAAGTCTGGAATTTAGAAGAGAGACATGAGCATATAATTTGGGAGTTATCAATATTATACATAGACGGTATTCTAAGCTCTGAGACTGATGATCCCAGTCGTGGAAGTCATGACAGTTTCTGTCATTATTAAGAAAGTTCATCATGTCAGATTTTTAAAGTAATTGTATTTTTAAGGTAATGGTATTTTAGGGATGCTAAAATCTTTGCAGTTTCTAGGATTAAGTATATCTCTCCAGGCTTAGAAGAGCTGCAGGCTATCAGTGTTTGTTATGCAAAACAGAAGAAATGCTTATATTAAAATGTTAAATAAAAAGGAATATACAAAATTATATATATTATTTAATTAGAATAATGTAAAATTTGATTAAACAAATATGTGAAGGAAATCTGGCATTTTTAATGATGATTATCTTGGGTATTAGGAATATTGGTGAAATTTTTTAATTTTTCAAACTTTTATTTATTCTCCAAATTTTTCCATACAATATGAATTATTTTTAAGATGAAAAAATAAAGTTTATCTTCCAAGGTGATGGAAAAATTTATAAATTTCTTCTTGTGAGTTGATCAGTTAATGCTTGGATTTGTAACAGAACCCAGTGCCTAACTGCACTAATTTCCTTATTAATGATTATATGTGTTATGATAAAAAAACACAGAAATTGACAGTGAAGGACAATTACCAGTCTCACCTAGATACCATACAAAAATATTTGGCTTATTTATAATTTATCAATACCTGAGACAAGATTTTTTAGAGAAACCAAAGAGAAAACAGGCCTCCTATTCAGACTCAACTTAATCCATGAATCTCACTATATTCAGGTTGCCCATTATTTCCAAATCAAATTGATGCAATTTCCAGCTCCCTTTTTGGTCTCTGATCTCCTTCTCCAGCACACAGGCTCCCTTTGGGATTTCTTTTTTAACACAAACTTTCACCACGGGTTTTTTTTTTCACCTTGTTCTTCCAGACACTCTGACGGGTTTTGATTCTTCAAGGTTTATTTCAAAGTACTTCAAAGAGGGACCTCCTGAAGTGGGGTAAAATAGATTTAACAATACCAACCTACCTCATAAAGCTGCTGTGAGAAATAATAATACAAAGGACTACAAAGCACTTTGTAAATATAAAGTTCTATACAAATGCTTAGTAATAATTACTGGGCACAGCACAATGTACTCTTTTGTGCATTTTTAGAAGTGCCAATGAGTACGATGTTTCCCACCTCCAGCCATTTTTTGATTCTCATAATAAAAGTGTTTTATTTTAAATTGTGTACAGAACATCCTTGTGCTCTAGGTCTTGGATGAATTCCCAAGAAAGAACTGAAACAATGTCAGGCTTGGGAAAAGAAGCAGGGCGTCCCAGGTGCAGCTGTCTGCATGTTTGAAGATGCTTTGGCACAGCAGGAAAACCAGAGGCATATAACCCTATGTTATTTTTTTCTCTGACTGGACAGATATGTGCTCTGTCCATTGGCAATCTATCTGTGATATGCAGGGCAATGCTGTCTGCTTTCAGAGCAACATCAAAATTTACTAAAATTGTGCAGTCTCACCTCTATTTTTGATGATGCAAGGGAATCAAACATATGCTTTAAATTTCCATCAATTGTCATTGGCATTAAACAGTTTCAAATTTCTTGTTTTTTCTAAGAGTTTCTTTTGTCCAGCCCTTTAATTTATTGGATATTTACAGCTTTGGCCTACTAGTCTCTTTTCTCATATAATTTATTCAGTGTCTGAAAGGTACCCAAAATCACTTTGAAGACCATCTACTTATGAATATTAGAGTTTTCAAGAAATTATTTTTGTAATCAAAATATTTTTGATATAGAAATCTTCTTATAATTTTTTTTCTGAGATGAAGTCTGTATTAATTCATTTTGCATTGCTATAAAGAAATCCCTGAGACTAGGGAATTTATAAAGAACATAGGTTTATTTGACTTAGAGCTCTGCATTGTGCTATAATCTGCTGAGCTTCTGGTGACGGCTTAGGAAGCTTTTACTCATGGACTTATGGTGAATGCAAAGGGAGCAGGTGTGTCATGTGGCAAGAGAGAAAGCAAAAGAGATGCCAGACTATTTCAAACCATCAGTTCTCAAGTGAACTAATACAGTGAGAATTTTTACATCTGATCAACACATTCATTCCTCAATAGACACTGATTCAGTTGCTACTAAGTTTATGTACTGCGCATGGTGCTGGGAGAAAGTTAATGATAAATAAGACAGAGTGTCTGGCCTTAGGCTAATCAAAGCTTGATAGTTCAGTAAGATATATTAAAATGCAATCTGAATAAGATGACATAATTATTATAATGAAGGCATTGTACAAAGTGAGATTGTAACTGGAAATACTCTTCTTGAGGGAGTCAGGAAATTTTCACAAAGGAAGTGACATTTGATCTGGCTCTGGATGATAATTAAGCATTTTTCCAAGCATTTGAGGAGTTTGGGAACAGTAAGTGATTTATGACCTTTCATGGCATAATTGGAAATGATGAGAAACTCAAAATGGCTGAATAATTGATTAGAAACGATGTGGTGGGAGATGAAAATGGAAAGATTGGCTGGGACCATATTGAGAGAAGTGATGTGTGTTATGTCAAAGAATTTGGAATTCCCCTATACGTCGAGGAGTTAGCTAAGGTTGGCATGATTATATTTGTGTTTTAGAGAGACAACTCTGACACTGAATGAAGAACAGTCTAATTTGGGAAACCACTGAAATTGTTAGACTTTGTCTAAAACAAATCTGCAAATCCTTCTGAGTAAGCATCCCAGATACTCATATCTGGATGTAGCAGCTGCTTCTAAAGGCAACCTCTCAGCAAGGACCTTAGGAATGCCTTCTAATACTTGAGAGGCATATGGCTTCTTTCCTACCAAAACATCTTTAGCATTGGTAAGCCACAGTGCCTCTGGCTGAATGGTAGATAAAACCTCTAGTATAATTTTAGTAGTTTGGTGATGATCAGGAATCTTCAAGATAAAAGGGAGTCTTTTTGTTATTTCAGTTTAATCTTGCTAACATCTCCTTCACATGAAGAGTAATCCTTAAATAGAGTTGACACAACAGGTTTTTTTACACTTTTCAATTAGTCTAATCATACTACAATTTCACTTGACTACAAATATAGCAACAGCAATTATACTTTATGCCTAATTGCTAATTGCCTATAAACTAAGGATTACTTACTTTTGCAAACTGCTGGTTCAGGTTTGCAGAGCATCATGTATTCAATTCATAACAGTGCCCGCTGGCAACATGAATCTCAACCTATATTCTTAATATAGTAGATGAATTGGCTACATCCATCAGGCCTCCCCTTTCCTACTTATGTTTCTGCTCTTGAGATGTATGAATTTTCATCCAACCCTTTTTTAATTCAGAAATTTCATTTTATTTTTTAAATCAAGTTTAATGAAAAGTAATTTATATGAAGTAAAATGTACATATTTTAAATGTATAGTGCAGAGTTTTGAAATGTACATGTACTTTCAAATGAGTACCACCAACCCATTTAAAGCACAGAATATTTTTTATCACCCCAGCACATTCCCTCAGGCCCCTTTGCAGTAAATCCATTTTACAGAGTGGTATAATGAACATCGGAGACTCAGAAGGGAGGAAGGGAAAAAGGCAGAAGGGGAGTGAGAGATAAAAATCTACATGTCAGATACAATGTACAACCACTGATCTGATTTCTATCTCTGTAGATTAGTTTTGCCTGTTTTAGGACCTCAGACAAATTTAAGTCATACAGTATGCACTCTTTTGTATTAGGTTTCTATTTGATATTAAATCACATTGTTGCATGTACCAGTCATTGGAGTCTTTCTAGTCCATCATATGAATCTGTCACAATTTGTTTATTAATTCACCTGTTGACAGACATTTGGATTATTTCTAGTTTTGACTATTAGGAATAAAATTGCTGTAAATATCAGTATACTAGTCTTCTTTTGGGTAATAATTTTTCTGTTTCTCATAGGAAAATACTAAGGAGTGGAATTGATGGTTTTATGAAAAGTGTATGTTTAACTTTATATGAAACTGTCAAATTATTTTCCTCAGTGTGCCATTTTACATTCTAATCAGCAATGTGTGAGAGCTCTGGTTGCTTCACAAGCTGACTTGTTATTGCCAGTTTAAAAATTTTGGTTTTCTAGTGGATCTTTAGTGGAATCTTATTGTGATTTCTTGATAACTAATTGTGTTAAACATTTTATAAATGAGTTGTCTTCATATTGCTTCAAGAGTTTTAAAAATTTATCCTAAGTCTTTCATGAAATACATGTATTGTGAATATTTTATCCCAATCTGTGCCTTGCATTTTCATTTTCTTAATGGTGTCTTTCAAAGAGCAGAAGATCTAAATTTTAATAAAGTCTAATTTGTCAATTTTTTAATGGCTTGTGTTTTTATTTTTTTGTTTCCTGACTAATAAATAATTGCTTATTCAAGTTTGTAAACATTTTCTGCAATGTCTTGTTCTAAAAGCTTTACAGTTTTATTTATACATTTAGGTTTATAACTTATTTAAAATTAAGTTCTGCATATGGCATGAGGTTCTTTTTATTTTTTATATGGATATCCAGTTATTCTAGCATCATTTGTTGGAAATATTTTTATTTCCTTATTTAACTGACTTGGCATTCTGCTGAAAATTTGTTGGCAATATGGTGTGGTTCTATTTAAGAGTGGTCTATTCCATTTCTGTGATCTATATTTCCATCTTTTTGCCATTATTACTCTGTCTTAATTACTGAAATTTTATACAAGTCTTAAGATCAGGTAGTATAAGCTCTCCTACTTGGTTCCTTTTTCAAAATAATTCAGCAATTCTAGGTTCTTTGCATTTTCATACACATTTCAGAATCAGCTTGCCAATTTCTCCAAAATTCCTGTTGGAATTTTTATTGATATTGCATTGAATTACATATGAACTTGGGGAGAACATACTTTTGCAAACTATTGATTCATAAACATGTTGTAACTCTCAATTATGTAGATTTTCTTTAATATCTCTCAGCAATCTTTTATAATTTTCTGTGCAGAGGTCTTGCATGTATTTCATTAAATTGATACTATGCATTTTATATTTTTGGAAAATATGAAAATTGTATTTAAAAAATCTCATTTCCAATTTTATTTTGCTATCATGTAGAAATACAGTTAATTCCTGAATATTGACCTTTTATCTTGTAACTTTGATAAGTTCTCTTATTCATTGAAGTAGTTTTCTTATAGGTTCCTTAGAATTGCATCATTTTAAAATGAAGAATATTTTACTTTTTCCTTTCCAATGTGTGTGGACTTTGAAATTTCTTTTTATTGCCTTTTTATTTTGGCTAAGATATCCAGCATGATACTGAATAGAAATGCTAAGAACAGATATACTTGGCTTATCTTCAATGCTTTGAAGAAAACTTTCAAACTGTCATCATGAAATATGTTTTCTATAAGATTTTTCTTTATAAGATTGAGGATGTTCCCTTATATTCCTTGTTTGCTGAGACATTTCTTTTTTTATAATGAATGAAAGTTGAATTTTTAAAAGATATTTTAGACCTATTGTGATGATTATGACTTTTCTTCTGTATTGTTAAATGAACAATTTGTTCGATTTTGAATAAATCTTACATTCCCAGCATAGATATCACTTTTTAAATATAAGTTATTATCTTTTTATATACCACTGGATTCAATTTGCTAATACTTTTATTTTTGCACATACTCATGATGGATATTGATGTTTAATTTTCTTTGTTTTACTGTATTCATCACATATTTATGACAGTTTTGATGGCCTCACAAAGTGAGTTGAGAAGTGCTTTCTCTACCTGTTTTTATGAAAGAATGTTTTAAATGTTTTAATATTATTTTTATTTTTTTTCTAAATGTTGGATAAATCTGAGAGTTAAACACCTGGGCTTGATGTTTTCCTTTTGGGACTATTTTGATTATGAATTCAATTTCTTAAAAATTTTTTTTAATTGAAACAAAATATTTTACATATTATGGGGTATATGTGAGTATTTTTTGCTTGGATAAAATGTACAATGATTAGGTCAGGGTGTTTGAAATATCCATCATCTTGAGTATCATTTCTATGTGTTGGTACAACTCTCTTTTAGCTACTTTGAAATATACAGTCCATTATTGCTAGCTATAGTGGCTCTACTCTGCTATTGAACATTTGGGCATATTTATTTTATTCAGCTGTATGTTTGTACCCACTAACCAATCTCTCTGTATTCCACCTTCTGCCACACACCTTTCCCATGCTCTGGTAACTATCATTCAATTTTCTATCTCTATGAGATTTTTTTCTTTTTAGCTCCCATGTATGGGTGAGAACATACAGCATCTTTCTGTGCTAGGCATATTTCACATAATATAATGACCTCAGGTTATATCAAGGTTGCTACAAATGAAATAATTTCATTCCTTTTTTAATAGTTGAATAGTATTTGATTGCGTATATATATCACACTTTATCCATTCATGTGCTGATTATATTGATTACAAATTCTTGATATTGTGAATAATGCTGTGATAAACATGTGAGTGCAGGTATTTCTTTAATATGCAGATTTTTTGGGGATAAATACCCAGTAGTGGGATTGCTGGATTGTATGGCAGTTCTATTTTTAATTTTTGGATGAGTTTCTATATAGTTTTCTATAGTGGTTATACAAATTTACATTCTAACCAACAATCTGTAAGAGTTCTCATTTGTCTACATCTTCATCAGCATCTGTCTTTTTAACAATAGCCATTATAAATGGGATGAAATAATATTTAATTGTGATTTTAATCTACATTTCCCTGATGCTAAGTGATGTTGAGCTTTTTTTTTTCATATGCCTGTGGCTGTTTGTCTCCTTTTGAAAAATTTATATTCATATCCAGAGATCGCTTTCAAATAAGATTTTTTTTATTGTTGAGTTGTTTGAGTTCCTTGGTCATTCTGGATATTAGTTCTTTGTCAGATAAAGAGTTTACAAATGTTTTCTCTGATAAAACTGGTCACTCTGTTGAATGTTTCCTTTGCTGCACTGAAGCTTTTTAGTTTAATATAGTCCCATTTATTTATTTTTATTATAGTTTTTTTGTGCATTTGCGTTTCTGCCATGTCTTCACCTAGACAGATCTTAAAGTAGTTTTCATATTTTTTTCTAGTAGTTTTATAATTTTGAGTCTTACATCTAAGTCTTTAGTCTACCTTGAGTTGATTTTTTTAACATGGGTAGACAAATGGATTCAGTTTCATTCTTTCACGTACAGATATTCATTTTTTTCAGCACCACTTATTTAAGAGAGTCCTTTCCCGAATGTGTGTTTTTGGCACCTTTGTTGAAAATCAGCTGGCTGTAAATACATGGATTCATTTCTAGATACTTATTTCTGTTTCATTGGTCTATGTTTCTGTTTTCATACCAATACCATCCTGTTTGGACACTTCTAATATATTTTGATGTCAGGTAGTGTAATGCCTCCAACTTTGCTCTTTTCACTCTGAATTGCTTTAGCTATTCAGGAGATTTTTTAGTCCCATACAAATTTTACTATGTTTTTCTATTATTGTGAAAAATAACATTGATATTTGGTAGGGCTTGCATTGAATCTGTAGATTAATTTGTGCAGTATGGTAATTTTAGCTGTATTCTGTTGATTCATGAGGATGGGATGTAATTCCATTTGCTTGTGTCCTCTTTAGTTTCTTTCATCGGTGTTTTGTAGTTTTTCTTATAAATGTCTTTTACCTCCTTTGTTAAATTTATTGCTAAGTATTTAATTTTTTTGTAATTATTGTAAATGAGACTGCCTTCTCGATATTTTTCTCAGTTAGCTACTATTTTGTATATAGAAATGCTACTGATTTTTGTATGTTGATTTTGTATCTTGCCACTTCACTGAATTTATTTGTAAGATCTAGGAGTTTTTGGTGGAGTCCCTAGGTTTTTCTAGATATAAGATTATATCATGAGTAAAGAGGGACAATTTGACTTCTTTTCCAATTTGAATGACTTTTATTTTTTTTCTCTTCTTGATTCCTCTGGCTAGGACTTTCAGCACTACGTTGAACAGGAGTGGTGAAAAAAGGCATTTTTGTCTTATTCTGCATCTTGGAGGGAAAGCTTTCAGCTTTTCTCAATTCAGGACAATGTTAGTTATGGGTTTGTCATATATGGCTTTTATTGTTTTCAGGCAAATTTATTCTAGTTTGCTGAGAGTTTTTATCATGAAGGAATGTTGAATTTTTTTCAAATGCTTTTCTTGCATTAATTTAGACAATCATGGTGTTTGTCCTTCATTCTGTTGATGTGATGTGTCACCTTCATTAATTTGTGTATATTAAACCACCCTTGAATTCTTGGTATAAAATTTACTTGATCATGGCGTATTACCTTTTTGATGTGATGTTGGATTTGGTATGCTAGTATTTTGTTGAGGATTTTTGCATCTATGTTCATCAGGCCTATAGTTTTCTTTTTTGGTGGTGTTCTAATCTGGTTTCAGTATTAGGGTAATACTGGCCACCTAGGATGACTTAAAAATAATTTCTTTCTCTTCAATTTTTTGGAGATTTTGTGTTTGCTTTTTAGGAGGATGATTATGAGTTCTTTGTGTATTTGGTAGAATTGGGCTATTAATCCATTCAGTCCTGGTCTTTTCTTTGTTGGAAGACATTACTGATTCAATCTCATTACTTGTAATTGGTCTGTTCACATTTTCTATTTCTTCCTTCTTCAATCTTAGTAGATTGTATATTCAGAAATTTATTCATTTCTTCTAGATTTTCCAGTTGGTTAGTGTATTGTAGCTTATAAGAGTGTCTGAGATCTTTTGTATTTCTATGATTATCAGCTGTAATGTCTCCTTTTTTATTTCTTGGTTAGTCTAGTTAGAGGTTTATCAATTTTGTCTTTTCAAAAAATCAACTTTTCATTTTTTAATCCTTTGTTGCTTTTTTTGTTTCTAATTCATTTAGTTCTGATTTTGTCTTTATTATTTCTTTCCTTTTGCTAATTTTGGGATTGGTTTGCTGTTTTTCTAGTTCCTTGAGGTGCACCATTAACTTGTTTATCTGAAGTCTTTCACTTTTTTTTATGTAGGCATTAATTGCTATAAACTTCCGTCATAGTATTGCTTTTGCTGTATCTCACAGATTTTGGTTCGCTGTGTTTGCATTTTCATTTGTTCAAAAATTTCTGTTTTGATTTCCATCTTAATTTTTTCATTGACCCAGTGGTCATTTAGGAGCACATTGTTTAATTTCCAGGTATTTGTAGAATTCCAAAGTTACTCTTGGTGTTGACTTCTAGCTTTATTCCATTGTGTTCTGAGAAGATACTTAACATAATTCTTACTTTCAAAAATTATTTGAGACTTTTTTGTGGCCTAACATATGGTCTATCCTGGAGAATATTTTATGTATTGATGAGAATAATGTTGTTGCTGTTGTTGGAAAAGATGTTTTGTAAATGCCTGTTAGGTCCATTTGGTATAAAGTTCAGTTTAAAGCCTTTAACATTTCTTTGTTAGTTATTTGTCTAGATGATCTGTCTAATACTGACAGTGGGCTGCTGAAAGAGCCTACTAGTATTGTATTGATGCCTTATTCTCTCTTTAGATCTAGCAATATTTTCTTTATGATTCTGGGTGCTCCAGTATTGAGTATATGTATGTATTTATAATTATTATATCCTCTTTCTGGTGTAACCCCTTTATCATTATTTAGTGACTGTCTTTGTCATTTTTGCTGTTTTTGACTTAATGTCTGTTTTATTTGATATCAGTGTAGCTATTCCTACTTACTTTTGGTTTTCATTTGCATTCATTTACTTTGAATGTATGTTTATTGCAGCACTGTTCACAATAGCAAAGATTTGGAACCAACCCAAATGCCCATCAATGATAGAATGTGGCACATATACACCATGAAATACTATGCAACCATAAAAAGGATGAGTTCATGTCCTTTGCAGGGACATGGATGAAGCTGGAAACCATCATTCTCAGCAAACTAACACAGGAATAGAAAACCCAACACCACATGTTCTCACTCAAAAGTGGGAGTTGAACGATGAGAATACATGGACACAGGAAGGGGAACATCACACACTGGAACCTGTTGGGGAGTGGAGGCCTACAGAAGAGATAGCATTAGGAGAAATACCTAATGTATATGATGGTTGATGTGTGCAGCAAACCACCATTGCACTTGTATACCTATATAACAGACCTGCATGTTCTGCACATGTATCTCAGAACCTAAAGTATAATAATAATGATAAAAAATAAAGCTTAAACCAAAAAAAAGTAAAGGATGTGACAACAGTAGGACAAATGATAGGGAAAGTAAATGGAAATAAATTGTTATAAGATTATTTTTGTGAAGTTGTACATGGAAAGTGTGAAGTAATAGCTGTGAGATGGGATGTTGTACAACATTGAGTTTAAACAGGCTTTGAGTCAAGGATGCAAATTGCTAACTTTAGGACAGCTAATATATGTAATAAAAAGAAGACATCTAAGAAACCAATAGACAAATAAACTGAAGTTTTAGTCCATTCAGTCTGCTATAATGAAATACCATAAACTAGGTAGCTTATAAACAACATAAACTTATTTCTTAAAAGTTCTAGAGGCTGGGAAGTTCAAGATCAAGGCACTAGCAGACTCAATGTCTGGTGAGGGCCTGTTTCCTGGTTAATAAATGTAGCCTTCTAGTTGTGACTTCACATGGTAGAATGAATAAAGCAGGCTCCCTGGGAACTCATTCATAAGGATAGTAATCCCATTCATGAGATTTCTACCCTCATGAGCTAATTATTTCTCTAAAGACCCCACTTTTTAATATCATCACCTTGGCAGTCATAATTTCACTATATGTATTTTGGTGGGATACAAACATTCAGACCATAGAAAATGGAATATTAAAAATATTCTCTTAATAAAAATATATAGCAGGAAAGAAGCAACAGGGAACTAAAACTAAAGGTAAATGGAAAATGAATTTAAAAATAAAAAGCAAATCTAAACATAAAAATAATCACATTAAATGTAAATGGTTAACATTCCAATTAAAAAGCAAACTAGATAGGAGGAATATCTAGTGTTCTAGAGCACTATAGATGGCTATAATTAAAAATAATTTATTGAATATTTTTATTTTTTTGACTATGTTATGTGGTCTATTATAGGGTGAATATAATTTAAAATAATTCATTCAATATTTTCAAATAGCTAGAAGAGCCCATTTTTAATGTTCCCAACAAAAAGAAATGCTAAATGTTTGAGGTGATTGATATGCTGATTACATTATTTGATCATTACACATTGTATACATATATCAAAATATCATACTATACCCCAAAAATTATGTGCAATGTTTATGCATCATTTGAAAATAATAAAAGCAAATAAAAATATAACAGAAGAGATCTATGTATCTCCTATATATACCCTAACTGTATACATCTCTATGATATATATATACATGTGTATAAATCCTGATACATAATAAAATTTTGTAAATATTGTATTAATTTTGTTTGAAAAGGATTGTACTTTTTAAATTTAAGATGTATAGAATTCAATATATAATAGATTATACTTATTTTTAATTTACATGTTCTATATATTTCTTGTATATGTTATCTATTGATTTCCTTTTTTTTTCTTCTTTTTTTAATTGAATTTTAGGTTTTGGGGTACATGTGAAGAACATGCAAGACAGTTGCATAGGTACACACTTGGCAGTGTGATTTGCTGCCTTCCTCCCCTTCACCTATATCTGGCATTTAACTCTATGCTATCTCTCCCCAACTCCCCACCCCCCACTGTCCCTCCCCTATTCGCCCCAACAGACCCCAGTGTGTAGTGCTCCCCTCCCTGTGTCCATGTGTTCTCATTGTTCAACACCCACCTATGAGTGAGAACATGCAGTATTTCATTTTCTGTTCTTGTGTCAGTTTGCTGAGAATGATGTTCTCCAGGTTTATCCATGTCCCTACAAAGGACACAAACTCATTGTTTTTTATTGCTGCATAATATTCCATGGTGTGTATGTGCCACATTTTCCCTGTCCAGTGTATCACCGATGGGCATTTGGGTTGATTCCAGGTCTTTGCCATTGTAAACAGTGCAGCAATGAACATTCGTGTGCATGTGTCCTTATAGAATGATTTATAATCCTTTGTATATATACCCAGTAATAGGATTGCTGGGTCAAATGGAATTCCTATTTCTAGGTCCTTGAGGAATCACCACACTGTCTTCCACAATGGTTGAACTAACTTACACTCTCCAGCAGTGTAAAAGTGTTCCTATTTCTCCACATCCTCTCCAGCATATATTGTCTCCAGATTTTTTAATAATCACCATTCTAATTGGTGTGAGATGGTACCTCAATGTAGTTTTGATTTGCATTTCTCTAATGACCAGTGATGATGAGCATTTTTTAATATGTTTCTTGGCCTCATGTATGTCTTCTTTTGTAAAGTGTCTGTTCACATCCTTTGCCCATTTTTGAATGGGATTGTTTGTTGTTTTTTCTTGTAAATCTGTTTGAGTTCTTTGTAAATTCTGGATATCAGCCCTTTGTCAGATGGGTAAACTGCAAAATTTTTTTCCCATTCTGTTGGTTGCTGATTCACTCTAATGACTGCTTCTTTTGCCGTGCAGAAGCTGTGGAGTTTCATTAGGTCCCATTTGTCTATTTTGGCTTTTGTTGCCAATGCTTTTGGTGTTTTGTTCATGAAGTCCTTGCCTACTCCTATGTCCTGAATGGTTTTGCCTAGATTTTCTTCTAGGGTTTTTATGGTGTTAGGGCTTATGTTTAAGTCTTTAATCCATCTGAAGTTAATTTTAGTGTAAGATGTCAGGAAGGGGTCCAGTTTCTGCTTTCTGCACATGGCTAGCCAGTTTTCCCAACACCATTGATTAAACAGGGAATCCTTTCCCCATTGCTTGTTTTTGTCAGGTTTATCAAAGATTGTTATGGTTGTAGATATGCTGTGTTGCCTCTGATGCCTCTGTTCTGTTCCATTGGTCTATATCTCTGTTTTGGTACCATTACCATTCTGTTTTGATTACTGTTGTCTTATAATATAGTTTGAAGTCCAGTAGTGTGATGCCTCCCGCTGTGTTCTTTTTACTTAGAATTGACTTGGCTATGCGGGCTCTCTTTTGGTTCCATATGAAGTTTAAGGTGGTTTTTTCCAGTTCTGTGAAGAAGGTCATTGGTAGCTTGATGGGGATAGCATTGAATCTGTAAATTACTTTGGGCAGTATGGCCATTTTCATGATATTGATTCTTCCTAACCATAAACATGGAATGTTTCTCCATCTGTTTGTGTCTTCTCTTATTTTGTTGAGCGGTGGTTTGTAGTTCTCCATGAAGAGGTCCTTTACATTCATTGTTAGTTGTATTCCTAGGTATTTTATTCTCTTTGTAGCAGTTGCGAATGGCAGTTTGTTCTTGGTTTGACTCTCTTTAAGTCTGTTATTGGTGTATAGGAATGCTTGTGATTTTTGCACATTGATTTTGTATCCTGAGACTTTGCTGAAGTTGCTTATCAGTTTCAGGAGTTTTTGGGCTGAGATGATGGTGTCTTCTAGATATACTATCATGTCGTCTGCAAAAAGAGACAATTTGACTTCCTCCTTTCCTATTTGAATACCCTTTATTTCTTTTTCTTGCCTGATTGCTCTGGCTAGAACTTCCAGTACTATATTGAATAGGAGTGGTGAGAGAGGGCATCCTTGTCTAGTGCCAGATTTCAAAGGGAATGCTTCCAGTTTTTGCCCATTCAGTATGATATTGGCTGTTGGTTTGTCATAAATAGCTTTTATTATTTTGAGATACATTCCATCAATACTGAGTTTATTGAGGGTTTTTAGCATAAAGGGCTGTTGAATTTTGTCAAAGGCCTTCTCTGCATCAATTAAGATAATCATGGGGTTTTCGTTTTTGGTTCTATTTATGTGGTGAATTACATTTATAGACTTGCGTATGTTGAACCAGCCTTGCATCCCCAGGATGAATCCTACTTGACCATGGTGGATAAGCTTTTTCATGTGCTGTTGCAATTGGCTTGCCAGTATTTTGTTGAAGATTTTTGTGTCTATGTTCATCATGACTATGGGCCTGAAGTCTTCTTTCCTTGTTGAGTCTCTGTATCTATTGATTTCTAAGTGACATATTAGAATCTCCTCTTATAATTATACACATTGCAATTATTTCTTGAAAATGAGCCATCTGTGCTTTGTTTAAAAAAATGTCAGAGACTAATAAACTTAATAAACAGGGTGATTTAACCGTATGCTTTCTGACAATAAATACACTTTAAGTGTAAAGACACAAATAAGTTAGAGAAAAAAATTAAAATACACCATGCAAAGTGTAAGAAAGCTGTGTCAATATTAATATGAACACAAAGAGTATAATAAAACATAAAGAGTAACAATTTATAATGATAAAGAGGTAATTTACCAGTAACATATGTTAATTCTAACTTTTCATGCACCTAATAACAGAGCCGCAACATTCATGTGGTTAAAAACTAACAGAAGTAAAGAGAAATTCTGACTAACCCATAATTATATTTGGAGATTAAAATATCTCTCATTCAGTAACTGAAAAATATATAATCATAAAATTTGTCAAAATATAAAGTTTGAGATACATTATCTATCAACTTGATTTAATCAACATTAAATAATTCCACATGCCAAAACTACAGAACACTTACTCTGAAAACTGCAATTAAAAGAATATACATAAAGTACTTATCAAGATAGGCCATGTGAAAAGTCATAAGTTTTAATGAAACTCAAAGGATTGATGATATTCTATGGCTATAATAAATGAAACAAAATTGGTAACAAAAGAAATAATAGAAATTCCTCAATACTTGGAAATTAATTAATACACTTTGTTTTGTATCTACTCATTTATTTTTTTTTCTTTTAGGTTTTTAAATTTATTGCATATCATTGCTCACAGTATTCTCTAATGGTTCTTTAAGTTTCTGCTGTATTAATTGTAATGTCTCCTTTTCCATTTATAATTTCATTTGTTTGCATCTTGTCTCTTTTTTAATTAGTTGGCTAAAGGTTTGTTGATATAGTCTTTTCCAGAAAGCAATTTTTAATGTTATGATTTGGCTGTGTTCCCATTCAAATCTCACCTTGAATTATAATAATCTCTATGTGTCAAGGTTGGCACCAGGTGGAGATAATTGAATCTTGGGGGCCATTTCTCCCATACTGTTCTTGTGGCAGTGAATAAGTCTCATGAGATCTGATAAATTTATAAATGGGAGTTTTCTTCCACAAGCACTCTTGCCTACTGACTGTAAAGCATGACTTTGCTCCTCATTCATTCTCCATCATGACTGTGAGGCCTACCCAGCCATGTGCAACTGTGAGTTGGTTTAAGCCTCTTTCTTTTATATATTACCCAGTCTCAGGTATATATTTATTAGCAACATGAGAACAGACTAAAACAGAATTCATTGATCTTTTGTATTGTTGTTTTTATTTCAATTTCATTTATTTCTGCTCTGATCTTTATTATTTCTTTTCTTCTACTAAATTTGAATTTGGTTTGCTGTTGCTTTTCTTGTTCTTTAAGATGCAAAGTTAAGTTGTTTATTTGATGTTTTTCTACTTTTTTGATACCACTGCTTATCGCTATATGCTCTGCACTTAGTATTCCTTTCACTATATGTCATTGATTTTGGTTTGTTGTGTTTCAATTTTCATTTGTTTCTAGAAATTTTCAAATTTCTGTCTTAATTTCTTTATTGACCTACTGGTCATTCAGAAGCATATTGTTCAATTTCTGTGTTTGTATAGTTTCCAAAGTTCCTCTTGATGTCAATTTCTAGTTTTATTCAATTGTGTTCAGAGAAGGTACTTGATATAATTTGTTTTTTTTTTTTGAAATTTTTAATACTTGTGTATTAAAACTCAAACAGATAATTAAAAATAGTTATGGTCTATACTTGAGAATTTTCCATGTATCCATGCTAAGGAGAGGAATGTATATTCTATATGCGTTGGATGAAATGTACTGTACATATCTATTATATCCATTTGGTCTATAGTGCACATTAAGTCTCATGTTTCTTTGTTGATTTTCTGTCTGTATAATACTGAAAGAGAAGTGTTGAAGTCTCCATCTATTATTATATCGAAATTTCTCTCTCTCTTTAGTTCTAATAATATTTGCTTTATAAGTCTGTGTGCTCCAGTATTGTGTGCATATATATATATACAATTGTTATATTCTCTTGCTGAAGATCCTTTTATAATTAAATAATATCTGTCTTTGTCTCTTTTTATTTCCAAGTTTATTTTGTCTGACATAAGTATAGTTACTCTTGCTCTTTTTTGGTTTGCATTTTCATAGAATTTTTTTTAACCCCTTTATTTTCAGGCTACGTGTATTCTTTCTAAGTGGAGTGTGTTTCTTGTATGCAACAGCTCACTGGGTCTTTTTAGTTTTTAATTTGCTCATCCACTCTATGTTTTTTGATGGGAGAGTTTAGTCCATTTACATTAAATATATATATTTTTTAATAAGTAAAAACACACTCCTGCCAGTTTGTTATTTGTTTTCGTGCTGTTTTGTGATTTTTACTTTCTTTCTGTCTTCCTTTTAGCAAAGAATATTTTCTTTGGTGGTATGTTTTAATTTCTTGCCTTTCATTTGTTTTGTAGCTGTTGTGGTTTTTGATTTGAGATTACCACGAGGCTTGCAAATAATATCTCTTAACCACTCCTCTTTTATTTTTTTATTTTTATTTTTATTTATTTATTTATTTTTTTGAGACAGAGTTTCACTCTTGTGACCCAGGCTGGAGTGCAATGGCCCGATCTCGGCTCACCGCAACCTCCACCTTCTGGGTTCAGGCAATTCTCCTACCTCAGCCTCCCGAGTAGCTAGGATTACAGGCATGCGACACCATGCCCAGCTAATTTTTTTGTATTTTTAGTAGACACGGGGTCTCACCATGTTGACCAAGATGATCTCATCTCTTGACCTCATGATCCACCCACCTCGGCCTCCCAAAGTGCTGGGATTACAGGCTTTAGCCACAGTGCCCGGCCTAATCCCCTATTTTAAACTAATGACAACTTATACTAATTACATAAACAAACACTCAAAAAGAGAATGCTAATCAAAACTGTATACTTTAACTTCATTCCCCAGCTTTTAAACTTTTTGTTGTTTACGTTTACTTCTTTTTGTACTGTCTATGTCTTAAGAAGTTGTTAAAATTATTTCTGATTGGTTCATCTTTTTATCTTTCTACTCAAGATATGAGTAGTTTACACACCAAAATTGCAGTGTTATTTTGTTCTGTGTCTTCATATGTACTTTCTACTGTCAGTGAGATTTTATCTTCAAATGATTTCTAATTCTTCATTTACATCCTTTTCAGACTGAAGAACTTCTTTTAGCATTTCTCATAGGACAGGTCTGGTTTGATGAAATCCCTCATCTTTTATTTGTCTGGAGAAGTCTTTATTTCTCCTACAATTTTGAAGGATATTTTCCCTGGATATGCTATTCTAGGATAAAATACTTTTTCCTTCAGCACTTTATGCCATGCCGCTCTCTCCTGGACCATAAGGTTTCCACTGAGGAGTTTGCTGCCAGACATAGAGGATCTTCTTTGTATGTTATTTGTTTCTTTTCTCTTGCTTCTTTTAGGATCTTTTCTGTATCCTTGACCTTTGGAAGTTTGATTATTAAATGTCTTGAGGTAGTCTTATTTGGTTTAAATCTGCTTGTTTTTTTTTAATATAACTTTCTTGTTCTTGAATACTGATGTCTTTCCATAGGTTTGGGAAGTTCTCTGTGATTATCCCTTTGAATAAACTTTCTACTCTGCTATATCTCTCTCTCTACTGGCCAATAACCCTTAGATTTGCTGTTTTGAGGCTATTTTCTAGATCATGTAGGCATGCTTCCCGCTTTTCTCTTTTGTGATCTCTGAGTGGGTATTTTCAAATAGCTTGTCTTCAGGTTCACCAATTCTTTCTTCTGCTTGGTCAACTCTGCTGTTAAATCTCTGATGCATTCTTCAGTGTTTTAATTACATTTTTTTCAGCCCTGGATTTTCTGCTTGATTGTTTTTAATAATTTCAATCTCCACTAAACTTATCCGATAGGATTCTAAGTTCATTCTCTGTGTCATCTTGGATTTTGTTGAGCTTCCTGAAGATAGCTGTTTTTAATTCTCTGTCTGAAAGGTCACATATCTCTGTGTCTCTGGGATTAGTCACTGGTGCCTTATTTAGTTTGTTCGGTGAGGTCATGTTTTCCTGGATAGTCTTAATGATTGTGAATGTTCATCAGACGCTGGGCATGGAAAAATTAAATATTTAATGTAATCGTCAAGTCTGGGCTTCTTTGTATTTGTCCTTCTTTAGAAGGCTTTCCAGGTACTTAAAGTGACTTGGGTTTGTGATCTGATTCTTTCGTCACTGCAGTCATATCTGCTTTAGGGGGCACCCGAAACCCAGTAGCACTGTGGACCCTTTAGACTTACAGAGGTATTGTCTTGGTGGTTTTAGATAAGATCCAGAAGAACTTACTGGGTTATCAGAGACCTTAATTTATTTTTTCGTTTTGCACAAATGAATGGAGCCTCTCTTCCTGCTGACCTGGTTGGAGTTGAGGTACAGATGACAAAAGCATCTCTGTGGCCATCACCACTCGGACTGCCCTGGGTTAGATTTAAAGTCAGCACAGCACTAGGTCTTGCCTAACACCCACGGTAACCACTGCTTGGCTACCACCCATGTGTTACTGTGAGTTACACAGCGAAGGTCCAAGGGCTCTTCATTCAGCAGGTGGCAAATCCAGCCAGGCTTGCATTCTACCCACCCAGCTCTGTGTGGGTCCAGAAATGCCATCTGGCAGCCAGGGCCTGGAAATGAAAACCATCGGAGTCTACATGATGCTCTATTCTACTGAGCCTGAACTGGCACTCAAACCTCAAAACAAACTTCTTCGCATTCTTTCTTCCGCTTTGGTCAAGGGGAGGAGTCTCCCCCTTTGGTTGCCACCACCTGACAAGTACTGCCTGGCTACCACTGATGTTTACTCAAGGCCCAAGGACAATACAATTCAGTCTGCTTGTGATGAAATCCTCATTCCCGAGTCTCTCCTTTCATGGCAGTGAGCTCTGCTGGCCCAGGGAAGTTCCAGAAATGCCATGCAAGAGCCAAGGCCTAGAATTGGGGATCTCAGTAGCTTGCTTGGTGCTCTACTCCATGTAGTCATGCTGGCATCCAAGCTGCAACACGAAGTCTCTTTTCCTCCTTCCTTTCCTTTCTTCAAGCAGAAGGGATCTTTCCAGGTAGCCCCCATAGTTGGGAATGTGCTGGGTCATACCTGAAGGCAGCAGGGCTCTGAGTGTCACCCAAATCCCTTAGTCAGTACTGCCTGTTAACACCGCTGATTATTCAGAACTAAAGGGATTCTTGGTCAGGAGACTCTAAATTCTGCTAGTACCGGGCTCTTCCCTTCAAGGCAGTGGGTTCTGTTCTGGCCCAGGATGTGTTTAGAAATGTTATTCAGATTCAGAAGCTAGGGCCTGGAACAGGGCCTTTGGACTCTGCCTCATGTCTCTTATTATATTGTAGCTGAGCTGGTATCCAAGTTATAAGACAAAGTCGTCTTTATTCTTTCCTCTCCTCTCCTCAGCTGGAAGAAAGGAACCTCTTCTGAAGCTCCGAGCTATGCTGCCTGTGGTTGAAAGAGGGGCTACACCAGCACTCCCTTGGCTACCTTAGCTGGTATCTCACTAGGTTGCATGCACCCCAAGTCCACTGGCTCTGAGCCTAGCACAGCACCAAAGCTTGCCTAGGAATTGCAGTCCTTGTGGCCTAGACTGATTTTCAGGTTTATTTAGGGCGTCAGAGAGCTTTAGCCAACGGTGGCAGGACTTGCTGGAAATCAGGTTCTGATTGCTGGGCTGGATGATTTGCCTCGGGCTAGGACTGGTCTAAATGCTCCTTCTGTGGGTGCAAGCTGAGTTCTGCCCCATATTGCTTTCCACTGTTACAAGTCACTGCAGTCTCCCTCCCACTAGCACCCAGATTCTCTTTGTACCAGGTGGTTGCTGCCAGGGGATGAGGGAAGAGTGGTGTACCTTATTCAAGGCTGTCTTTTCTTTTTTGTTTTATTGAGATTGAGTCTTGCTCTGTTGCTAGGCTGGAGTGCAGTGGCACGATCTCAGCTCACTGCAACCTCCACCACCTGGATTCAAGCAATTCTCCTGCCGATTCTCCTGCCTCTGCCTCCAAAGTACCTGGGACTACAGGCGTGCACCACCATGCCCAGCTAATTTTTTTTTTTTTTAGTAGAGATGGGGTTTCACCATGTTGGCCAGCATGGTCCCAATCTCCTGACCTTGTGATCCACCTGCCTCAGCCTCCCAAAGTGCTGGGATTACAGGCGTGAGCCACTGCGCCTGGCCCAAGACTGTCTTTTCTACCTTCTTCAATGCCTCTTTTTTTAATATGGTGTTAAAACCAGCAACTGTGTTTGCTTGCCTGATTTTTGGTTATTATAAAGGTTCTTTTTTGTGTGGATAGTTTTTAAATTTAGTGTTCCTGCAGTGGGGAAGATTGCTAGATGCTTCTGTTTGACCATCTTGCCCAAGAAGATACTTTTTAAAAAAATTTGGGAAAATTCCCTCTGAAATCTACAATTCTTTGAATTAAGGCATTGCTTCCAGAAAAGACAGGTCAACCAGAAAATGTTAACCAACCAGCTATCACATTAACACAATTCAGTAGCTTTTACTTGTAAGCATGTAACTAAGGATATGGAACTAACATAGGTAAATGTTGATGCCGGGAAAATAGAAGACAACCTTCGTGTGTGAGTTACTACAGGACGGCTGATTTAGTAAAGGATGCAAAGCAATAGAGGGACCAGGATTTAGACATTCTGATAGAACTGAAGGGAAGAAAGGAGGCAACAGAAAACATTGAAGCACTAACAATAAACAAAACCCAAATTCTCTGTTAAGTGTAAACCTATTTTCTAGAATAAATTTAAGCATATATTTGTGACACAATTTCAAGATTTTTAGGTAAAGTTATCAGTCAAAGTTTTAGCAGGAAATTTTAGCTGAATGTTTTGAGTATAAGGAGAATGCATACTAATTGAGTAATTAGATACTATTTTAATAAAAAAGGTGTTTATTGTGGTTTATGTGTATGGAAACTGCAAGTGATACTGTAATGTTCCAGAACTAATTAACAGCTGTTACCAGAACACACAAGAAGGGAGAAAGAGGTAACAGTATCTGAGGCCAAGATTATCAACCAGGTGAGAAGTTGACATGAGGAAAAAAAAGATGTACCTGGCATTCAGAGACATAGAAGGCGAGGGGAAAGGGCTACCTGACATGAGATATGACTTTTGGTTGAACGATCAGAAAACCTGTGGCATAAATACCATAACCTCACTTTCTTTTGATCCCATATCATTGGCCTTCATTAATTAAACCCAACTGGAAGCCGCAGTGCAGGGGAACTCAGTATTGCTCACAAATGTTGGCCTTCCATAACAAAGAACAAAGAAGAAAAGAGTGGATAAGGTGTCTACAGTGGCAATTCTTTCAAATGCATATCTTTCATTTGAAAGATATTCTAAAAACCAAAACATTTGTAAATGTATAAAAACATTTTCTTTCAGGCTTTAGATGTAATGAAAATATTTTAATAAAAATAAAAATTTTCAATGATATAAAAGAAATTCTAGAAAATTTATTTTGAGGATTTATACAGAAGTTGGACTGCTTTTCAATGGAATCTGTCAATATGCTTTCTGTAATATATACTTGATCAAAAGTTATTTTAGCTTAAATAAGTGAAAAGTATATTCCAACTGCATTTTATTTCTGTAACTGCAGCTAACTAAAGTCGGAAAACTAATATTTTAATGTTGCTTTGTAAAAAAGTAGAGACGAAATATTCAGCATATTTTGTGTTGGGCAATTTTTAACCAGTTTACATTACCTGGTATCTAAGTGTGGTATATTTATTTTCATTGGCAGTAAACTAAATTATTCTGTTAGTAACCATAGTATCTTGTTTTTTTTTTTTTTTTTTTTTTTTTTTTTTTTTTGACACAGAGTCTTACTCTGTCACCCAGGCTACACTGTAGTGGCACGATCATGGCTCATTGCAAACTTTGCCTCCCAGGTCAAGTGGTCCTCCCACATCAGCCTCTGGAATAGCTGGGACTACAGGTGCATGCCACCACACTTGGCTAATTAAACTGCTTTTTTTTTTTTTTTTTCATAGAGGTGAGGTCTCACTATATAGCTTAGGCTGTTCTCAAACTCCTGAGCTCAAACAATCCTCCTGTCTTGGCCTCCCAAAATGTTGGGATTATAGGTGCAAGCCACTGTGCCTAGCCCGTACACAAAATTTCTTTACAAAATCTAAGAAAACAAGATGAGAGATCACCGTGTCTGGTTGTAGCACAATAATAATAAAAGACACATTGAAGAGGATAGGAAGGAACAGTTTTACATTACCCACGTCACCTCTTTTCCAATTCCAGGTGACAAAACATGAAAAGACATACTATCTACTTGTAGGGAAGAGAAGAAAGTAAGCACGGGATTTTTCTCTGGATCCCAACACAGAGCCCACCACAGTAAAATCCAGCACCAAGCAGACCCCACAACTTCAGAATCCAGGCTGCTAGTCACAGACTAAGCCTCTAGATCCACCTCAGTAGCAGATGGGACCACACAGCTCAAGGTTTCAGGCTTGCATGGTAGACTCAATCTCTATCTTGCATCGATGTCAGCCTGACTTCAGTTATCCTGGGCTCTGGACAGTCCTCTGTGCCAGGCAGCCCTCAGGAGCCTCAGGCTTCTGGCACACCCCAGCACCAGCCAGCTGCAGCACCTGACCTTCTAGCAGCACTCTGACCTTCTAGCAGCACTGTCTCATCTATCCCAGATTTCTAGTGTACACAGTGCCATGCTGACTGCATCTGTTGAGGCTCTGGTGTGCCTCAGAGCTGTGCCTCCTGCAGTGGAACCCACATCTCTCGCATGCCCCAATGTCATATTGGTAAAATTGACCCTGGGCATCTGGAATTCCCTAGCACTGCATTGACCAGAGTGGGGCCCAGGCTTCTCGAGTGCTCTAGTACCATGCTGGCTATGAGTACTGTGGCTACTGGCACATCCCACCATTGCTCCTGACACATGACTTTCCATGGTAAAGATCTGAATAAATACCTACTTTTTCAAATGCACAGACATTGATACCCAGGTACAAGGATCAAGAACAATTATAGAAATGTGACATCACCAAAAGGACAAAAAAAAAATGTTCAGTGATTGATCCTAAAGAGAGATATATAAACTCTCTGAAAATAATTCAAAATAATAGTTTTAAGGAAACATAATAGTAATTATAATAATATACAACAGAAATTCTTGAACTGAAAAGTACAATTAATGAGATGAAAATGAAATAGAGAGCATCAACAGCAGAATTAATCAAGCAGAACAAATCTGTGAATTAAAAGATAGGTTACTGTATTGAAAATACAATCAGAGGAGAAAAAAGATAAAATAATAAAAAAAAGAAGAAAAGCTTGCAGGATTTTTGACAAAGCATAAAGTATCACTTCGATGGGTACAACGTTCATAGTTGAAAATTTTTTTCCTTCAGCACGTTGTATATATTATCTCACTCTCCTGGCCTGTAAGGATTCTGTTGAGAAGTCTGCTATTGGCTGTATTAGAACTTCCTTATGTGGTATTTGCTTCTCTTTTCTTGCTGCTTACAGCATACTCTGTCTGATTTTTGACATTTTGATTATAATATGTCCTGTGGTTGTTTTATTTGAATTTAATATGATTGGAGACCTTGACCTTTGTTTACCTAGTTATTGACATCTTTCGCCAGGTTTATGCCACTATTTCCTTAAATAAGCTTTGTACTCCTTTAGTTTTCTCCTTTTGGAACTCCTAAGACTAGAATTAAACAGGAGGAAATACTTCCAAACTCATTTTATAAGACCAGCATCACTTTGATACCAAAGCCAGATAAAGACACTACAGAAAAAGAAAACTGCAGGACAATTATAACTGATAAACATAGGTGCAAAAATTATTAACAAAATACTAGCAAACAAATTCAAACTAGCACATTAAAAAGATCACTGACAATGACAAATAGGGATTCATTTTAGGGATGCCAGGAGGATTTAACATACACAAATCAATAAATGTAACACATCATATGAACAGAATAAAGAATTAAAACCTTATAATTTCAATAAATGCAGAAAAAGCATTTAAAAAATTTAACATTCATAATTAAAACTCTCAACAAATTTAGTATAGAAGGAATGTTCCTCAACACAATAAAGGCTATCTATCACAAGCCCACAGCTAACATACTTAATAGGGAAAATTTGAAAACTTTTCCTCAACAATCAGGAATAATACATAATGTCCAATCTTGCTACTGTTATCCAATATAGTACTGAAGATTTTAGCCAGAAAAATGAGACAAGAGGAAGAAATAAAAAACACTCAAATTAGAAAAGAAGAAGTTAAAATTTCCCTGTTTGCAGATGACATGATTTTATATATAAAAAATGTTAATGACTCCACTAAAATATTGTTAGAATTAATAACAAATTCAGTAAATTTAGAAGATACAAAAAATCAACATATAAAACAGTATCATTTGTAAACTCTGACTGTGAACTACAGCCATTTGCCACATAGTGGCATTTCATTAAATGATGAAAAACATATACCCAAAAGATTATCATGCTGTATTTGTAATGTACCTTTTCTATGTATAGATATATTCAGATACATGAATGCTTACCATTGTGCTATAATTACCTGCAATATTTGGCACAGTAATATGCTGCACAGTTTTGTAACAAAGGAGCAATATTCTATACAACATATCCTAGGTGTGCAGTAGGCTACGCCATCTAGGTTTGTGTAAGTACACTTTATGATGTTCACAAAATAATAAAATCACCTAACAACGTATTTCTTTGAACATATCTTTGTCATTAACTGATGCATGACTGTATCTGAAAAAAAAATCCAATTTTTGATAGCCACAACAAAGAAAACACTTATGAACAAATTTAACCAGGGAGGTGAAAAATCTTTACACTGAAAACTATGAGACAATGATGAAAGAAATTGAAGAAAACACAGATAATTGAAAACATATCTCATGTTATGAATGAGAAGAATTAATATGGTTAAAATGTTGAGACCACCAAAGGTGATCCACAGATTCAATTCAATCCCTATGAAAATGCAATTATATTTTTCACAGAAATAGAAAAAAATCCTTAAATTCATATGGAAAAGACCATGAATAGTCAAAGCAATGCTGATAAAAAAGAACACAGCTGGAGACATTGCATTGTACTTACTGACTTGAAAATATACCACAAAGTTATAGTAACCAAAACAGCCATGATATTGGCATAAAAACAGACAAAGAGAACAATGAAATAGAATAGAGAAGCCAGAAATAAATCCATGTATTTATAGAAAACACAATGGGGAAGGAAAAAATAAATCCATATATTTATAGAATGCACAAATAGTGTTGGGAGAATAGAATATTCACATGCAGAAGAATGAAATTAGAACCTTAGCTCACACCATACGCTTTTTACAGACAAGGTAACTTTTTACAGAGGAAGTAACTTTCTCAAGTCCACACAGCTAGTAAGTGGATTGAACTAGCAACCTGACTCTGGAGTTTGAGTTAACTAGTACTTGATTCTACCTATTACCAGACTTCAGCAGATAATGCCCAGATTCTTTCTTCTTGCTCTGAATAACTAAGTGACTTTCATATATTATAAAGGAATGATATGTACCTTGATTCTAGTTTTATATGTTACACTAAGAGAATACTCTAAAATGGCTTTCATAAAAATTTTTAAAAATTTAATATAGACAATCCTTAGCTCTTTCATTAAAGCAAAAGTTAGTTAACTGGTTCTTTTGCCTATGTAAGATAGCAAAGATAATTTCAATTAGTTTGTTTTTTGAAATGACTGAGTTTTAGGGAAGGACTTGCTTAGTTAACCTATTACTTTTGCATGATACAGATGTAAGCCATGTGAGTGATGTTAAATCAAAACATGCTAGCCTTAGCAGAGTTTCCAAAGCAATTAGTGTGCTGTTTGGAAAAAAAATGCCTGGACGTTTCCATCTCATAATTAATATTGTCATATAAAGCCATTAAAAAACCTGCTAAAAACTAAAACTAAAAAAGGAAGAAAGAAAAAGAGGACAAAAAAAGCCCTCAGGAGGGCATTTCCTTTCAAAGAAAGATGGCTAAATTAATCTAACAAATGTTGAATACATTCAGCCAACTGTTTAATGAAATTGGGAGATCTAGCCTCCTTAGGAAAGGATATCTTATAGTGGCATTACAGGACTGGCATGGAAAAGGCAGGAAGACAATTCTTCTATCCAATTTCTACTGAGCTTTGTAAAAGCCATCCAATTATAAATGCATTCTTTCTCTGATCTGGGGCTCTCCTGTGCATTTTAAATTCCTCTGAGTATTTTTATCTTTGCTCATATTAAGAGGTTCTGTACTAAGTTATCTTTAGTGAGAGGTTTTTCAAGCATATTTTATTGGCGTCTTGAGATGCAGTAATGTAACCCATGCCCATGACTCCAGTGTGATACACTGAACATGACATTATTTGGAAATCTCTGGAATAATAATTTGCACCTAAGACTATGACATACAATGATTCACAAAAACAGTCATACAATAGTTATGGAAGATTTAGAAATAAAATATTTAAAAGCAGATTTGTAAGGACAATGAAGTGAAAAATCAATATAAAAAGAACTAGGATTTATATTTTCACCAGACTGCTAAAAGCACATTGCCATAAAAATGGATCTACACAATTATTCACCACCTGTAATATCCAGAAATATAAGCACAGCTTTTTAGCAATTAAAAAAATTTCAGCTCTCATGATAAAATTTTAGCCAATGCAGAAGGCAGTGTCTCTTGCCACCAATATATGGACATGATGGCAGAAAGCTAACAAATGCCTATGAATCCAAGAGAGAAATGCACATGATCCCAAATGAAGAGGAAACTTAAAGTCAAAGTGAGCAGGAGCTGAAGCTAAACAGCTGGTGTTAGCAAAACAAAATATAGGTTGGGAGTGGGGCACAAGACAGCAGTTGGAGGAGCATCACTGATCTCTGACTGGAAAGAGAGTCCACTTTGAAGGATCCTTATAGTCAAAAGCCAAAGCCAAAGTTGAAACACTAGTACAGAGCCAGGGTTCAGGAACAAGTGGCTTGACTGAATATGGTGCTGAGACACACATTCAACCTTGATATGGGCAAATGACTAAGCAGTTTGCCTTCTGCCCACAAAAGTAGACATAGACTCCCTTTCAAGAACTTGAACCCTGATAGACACTGCAAGGTCTAAAAAAGGACTACATGCATTGTAGGTTGGAAATATTTACCAAATAGGTGAATGAACAATAGGCAGGCAGTTACCTAACATAATGCTATCTCTAATTTTCTTGAGCACCTGCCACAGTTCAGGAATGTTCAATGGATGAGGATACAAACATTGAAAAAAAACCCCATAAAATACTTGCCCTTCTGAAACTCACATTTTAGTTGGTTTAACATTAATCACAAATAAACATATAACTATAACTAAAAAATAGGTCATGTAATGACAAGTGCTATAAAGAAAAAGTGAGTTGAATAGGAGAGGGATAAATGAAGGGGTGCTATTTTATAGAAAGTGGCCAAGGATAGTTTCATTCAGGAGGTGACATTTGAACAGAACCCTAAAGACATTAGAGGTGAGACAGGCAGAGAGAACAGCAAGGGCAAATGTGCTGAGGCAAAGGTGTTCTTGGTCAGTTTAAGAAATAGCAAGGAAAGGAGTAAGCAGAAGAAATGCATTAATCTCCTGAGGTTGTAGAGGGTGACTTATGTAGGCTATTAGGAGCTCTGCTGGGAAGTTCAGTTTTTAGTTTCAGTCACATGATTTGATATAGACGGGTCCATCTGGCAGCTGTGTGTTGAATACACTGCAGGGAAGACAAGAGTGAGAAAACCAACAAGAAGGCTACAGCAATATGGCTATTGTGAAAAATCTTAAATAAATCGCTCCATATCAAATCTATCAGAATTAAACAATAATGCATATCCAAGAGACTTTATTTTAGTAGTACGGAGATGAGTTAACATCAGAAAAACTATTAGAGCAGTATACCATATTAACAAAAAGTTAAGGAGAGTATTTCAATAGTTTCCAAAGAAGCAACTAACATAATTTGATTTGCAAGTGAGGAAGAGAAATGAACTGTCTTTACTTAAAGAAAAACTACAAAAATCCTTTGCAAATATTTAGTGGCAAAACATTTAGAAGCATTTTGATTGAAGTCAAGACAAGAACATATACTGTCAGCATTATTATTTAATATTTTACTGAAGAATCTGGAAAGTGCATTAAAACCAGAAAAATTTTAAAAATAGCATAATGAATAGGAAAGAGAAGGCAAAGTGATTTTGATTTGTGATAGGACATATATTAAGTCTAAAAAATCTGCAGTAACAAAAAAGAGTATAAAAGAATTCCTAAATACAAAAAAAACACATAAAAATTTATACAACAGTAATGACAAAATATAAAATCTAATAGAAAACAAATACTCCTCAAAAATATAAATACACAGAAATAAATGTCAAAAAAGATATATAAGAACCCTATGAAATAAATTATAAAATATTATTTAAGCACATAATAAATGTAATAACCTGCCATGGTTATGGATAAAAAAACTAAAACTAGAAATATGCCATATTTCTACTTTATTAACCCATAGATATAACACAACTTAAATAAAATTCCCAGTAGCATTTTACGTGGAACCAGAAGAAACTGATTCTGAAATCTATATTGGGGGTCTTGGTCCAAAAATGTTGTCAAAAACAATTCTGAAAAATTGGAAAGGAGGGGCCTTTTCTGTATCGTTTATGATAATATAAAGTTCTAATAATTGAAATAATATAGTATATAACTAATACCAAGCATATATGAGAACTTAGAACACAATAGCAGAATCACTAGCATTCTGTTGAAGAAAGAATTAGGAAGTAAATGGTATTAGGAATATTGGTCTTTTATAATAGAAAGGGGACTGACTTTTATGTTTATTCATTTATACTTAGTAATACATTATATATGACTTCCAAATACATTTCTTTTTCTCCCCTATGCATTGTTTTTCCTGAAGCAGAAATTTACCTGTTTTTTTTTCTAAAGCAGAAACTGAAGTCTTCCAATTCTTAAAGTTTTTATTAGAGTTTGATCAGAATTGAGTAATAGCTGACTAGTACTGTGGTAATGGTCTGAATTAATAAAAGAAAGTAAATAAGGTTCTGGAAGAATAAGACTGAACAAATGACATTCAAATTTTACATATCATTTAATTACAAAATTCCAATTTCAATGCTTACTTTTCTTTTGATGTTTTATATATTTTCTTCAGTTCATAACATACCTTAATAGTTGAAAACAGGAGGGAAATATTTAAAAACAACATGGTAATTTATTTTAAAAGCTGATTCACAAGCAGATCCATTTCTGTAAAATTTCTGTAGGAGATGGAAACATGCAAAGGGTATTATTCTATGTGATCGTAATAACTTGAACACAGACCTATTCATTAGAATTTAATAAAGAAATTGTGTGATATTGTAAATGTTACTAATCAAACAATTTTAACACTAGGATTTTAACCTAATATTTAAGGCGGTCCTCACAGGGAGTATGCAGTGGTTCTTATGTATTAGTATGCAGATTGTTTGGCAAAGCTGCCACAAATAAAGATTCCCACACTCCACATTATAGATTTAAGTTGCAGGTTCTGGAGGGGAGCCCAGGGCACTTCTATGGTAACAAGCCCCAATGTGATGGATGCCAGCAGCTCTTTGACCATATTTTGGAAAAGGTAGAGTAGAAGAATCAGAGGGGGAACTCATTTTTGGTTTCTATTTTCACAAGTAGCATTTCCACCTTTCTCAGTCTCCTTTTTACTTTCTGCTCCAAAAATTCAAAGAGGCAGTTAATTGAAACGGACATTGGCCAGTGTGGGCAGGGAGAGAAATATGATTTCTCTTTACACCCTTAATCCTAATGTCCTTTAAGGTATATTTGGCTATTTATTGAGGTTCTTTGTATCTTTATGTACAATGACTTGGTCCAAAAGACCTGGGCACTTGGTCTAACTTTTCAAACATTATTTCACCTCTGAATTGGAAATAAACAAAGTGTAAGTTGACTCAATTCACAGTAGTGCAGTGATGGTAAAGTGAAATAGCATAAGTAGAGTGATAAGTATGATGCAAATGAAAGCCATATCTTCATTATTAAGTTTTATTTATTAAGTATAGCTTATGTACTCTAAAGATACATGTCTACACTTCTTTGACTGTAGATAGTTTTTACATAACTGTGTTAAAAAGGTCACTAATTACTATGAGATGTAAATAATAATTCAAATTTGAACTTTCAACCTGAACAAGCATATTTGCAAATCTTTGCTTGATGAAATGGATATAGCCAGAAAGACTTACTTCTCCAGACAGAACTATAAAAATGATGACATCTTTTCTATTTCCTTAATTACTTGATATCTCCACTATCCCCACTAGCCATAAAAGACAGACGTTCAGAATCCCTTTCTGAGTTTCCGTTGTCTAAAATTACCCAGACGTACTCTGGTCCAAAGTTGTTGAAACTTCTTCCAAAGATCAGGTGATGAATAGTGGAAAATTCTGATGTGCTTGCTGTAGTTTTTTGATTTAGGGTTGTCCTTGCCTCTGTTTCAACCACTGTTGCTATTATAATGTGTTCCTTTGCATGCAGCAAGGACTACTCTTTACTGTTTAGTTTTAAAATCTTTGCTAGATCACATTCCTGTACTAGAGTAGTTGTCATACTTGGCATCCAGGTTATAGCTTTTGAAAGTCACATTTATGTGTAGAACACTTGTTTTGTACCTAAATGATGGGAAAAAGCGGCTTGAAGGGGCTTCCTGTCTCAGGCATCATTCATGAACTTCTCAGCCCTGATTTTAAGATGCTCCTCTATATCATGGCAAAATCCTCTTTGCAATGCTTCATGTCCTTTTCTATCAATGATCCCCATTCAGACCATCTCAAATCCTGAGTGCAGGGATTGAGTTAGATTGAAACCCCTTTCTTTTCAGTAGCTATGTCTGTTTATAGGCAACTTTTTTCTTTCCTCTCCAGAGTACTGTATATAAAGGGGGTATTAGGAGTAGCGGTCTTCATCAATCCAAAAAAATAGATCTTTATCCTCTTTTCCCAGAGTAACTGGTGCCCAACTGGCATTTGGAGAATAGGAGAGGGCAGTTCAGTGACTCTCAAAACAAAAAATAAATAATACAAGGTATCTTGTATTTTCTGAATTTCACCTAAATAAGTATTGCAAACCAGCAGCTACCAGCTGAAGAAAGCCCCTGGATTGTTTAATTTGAGTAGCTCTTTGCTAACATGGGATTTTGAAATTCTGTGTGTCAATGCTTTTAAGTGGGATATGCATTAATTTTTCTTTATATGGCCCATTATCACCTGTTATCTTATATTCAAACAGTGTGTACATAGATGCATACCTCCTTACCCTTGTGATATGGTTTGGCTGTGTCCCCACCCAAATCTCGTCTTGAATTGTAATCCCATAATCCCCATGTATGGTAAGAGGGACCTGATGAAAGGTAGTAAATCATAGGGGCAGTTTCCCATGCCATTTTTATGAGAGTGAGTAGGTTCTCATGAGATCTGATGGTTTTATAGGGGCTTCTCCCTTTGCCTGGCTCTCATACTTCATAATCCTGCCACCATGTGAAGAAGAACATGTTTGCTTCCCTTTTTACCATAATTGTAAGTTTTCTGAGGACTCCCCATGCATACAGAACTGTGAGCCAGTTAAATTTCTTTCCTCTATAAATTACCTAGTCTTGGATATGTCCTTATAGCAGCATGAGAATGGACTAATACAGTAAATTTGTACTGGTATGGTAGGGTGCTGCTATAAGGATACCTGAAAAAGTGGAAGTGACTTTGGAACTGGGTAATAGGGAGAGGCTGAAACAGTTTGGAGGGCTCAGAAGAAGACAGGAAAATGTGGGAAAGTTTGGAACTTCCTAGAGACTTGGAGGGCTCAGAAAAGAGGAAGATGTGGGAAAGTTTGGAACTTCCTAGTGACATTGGTTGGCTGTGATCACAATATTCATAATGATATGAACAATGAAGTCTAGCTTGAGTTGGTTTCAGATGGAGATGAGGAACTTGTTGGGAACTGGAGCAAAGGTGACTCTTGTTATGCTTCAGCAAAGAGACTGCAGCATTTTATCCCTGCTCTGGAGATCTGTGGAACTTTGAATTTGAGAGAGATGATTTAGGGTATCTGGGGGAAGAAATTTCTAAGCAGCAAAGTAGTCAAGAGAAAGCAGAGCATAAAAGTTCAAAAATTTGTAGGCTGATGATGCAATAGAAAAAGAAAACCAATTTTCCAGGGATAAATTTGTGCCAGTTGCAGAAATTTGCCTAAGTAACAAGGAGCTGACTGTTAATCACCAAGGCAATGAGGTAAATGTCTCCAGGGCATTCTGGAGAGCTTGTGGCAGCCCCGCCCATTATAGGCTTAGGACTGGGAGGAAAAAATAGTTTTGTGAGCTGTGCCTAGGAACACCCTACTATGTGCAGCCTAGGGATATGGTGCCCTGCATCACAGCTGCTCCAACTGTGGCTAAAAGGGGCCAAGATATAACTTGGGCTGTGGCTTCACAGGGTACAAGCCCTAAGCTTTGACAGCTTCCACATGGTGTTGAGCATGCATGTGCACAGAAGTCAATAACTGAGGTTTGGGGACCTCCATCTAGATTTCAGAAGATGTGTGGAAACACCTGGATGTCCAGGCAGAAGCTTGCTTTAGGGGTGGAGCCTTCATGTAAAACCTCTGCTAGGCCAGAGCAGAAGGGAAATGTGGGGTTGGAGCCCCCACACAAAGTCCCCACTGGGGCACTACTTAGTGGAGCTGCGAGAAGAGGGCCAGAGTCCTCCAGACTCCAAAATGGTAGAACCACCTACAGCTTGCACCTGTGTGCTTGGAAAAAGCCACAGACACCCAACACCAGCCTGGAGCGGGGATGCACCCTGCAAAGTCACAGGGGCAGAGATGCTCAAGGCTGTGAAGCCCATCTGTTGCATCAGCATGACCTGAATGTGAGACATGCAGTCAAAGGAGATTATTTTGGAGCTTTAAGGTTTAAGGACTACCCTATTGGATTTCACTTGTATGGGCCTCTTTGTTTTAGTCAATTTATCCCATTTGAAATGGGTTTATTTATCCAATGTCTGTATCTTCATTGTATCTAGCAAGTAACTAACTTGCTTTTGATTTTACAGGCTTCTACGTGGAAGGGACTTGCCTTGACTCAGATGAGACTTTGGACTTGAACTTTTGGATTAATGGTGGAATGAGGTAAGAGTTTGGGGGATTGTTGGAAAGGCATGACTGTGTTTTGAAATGTGAAGACATGAGATTTGGGAGGGGCCAGGGCAGAATGATATAGGTTGGCTGTGTCCCCCACAAAATCTCATCTTGAATGTAGTTCCCATAATCCCCATGTGTGGTGGGAGGGACCTGGTGGCAGGTAATTGAATCATGGGGGCAGTTTCTCCCATGCTATTCTTGTGATAGTAAGTTCTCATAAGATATGACAGTTTATAAGGGGCTTCCCCCTTTGCTCAGCTCTCATACTTCTTTCTCCTACCACCATGTGAAGAAAGATGTGTTTGCTTCTCCTTCTACCATAATCGTAAGTTTCCTGAAGCCTCCCCAGCCATGCAGAACTGTGAGTCTCTTTTCTTTATAAACTACCTAGTCTCAGATATGTTCTTAATGCAGTGTGAGAGTGGACAAACATTTTTCTTCATACACATCCTCAAAATTGACTTCAATTTGACTTATTTTTGCCTGCTACACAAATGCAAGTCTTTTTAGTTGACTCAAATATCAAGATTTTTTTTACAGTGTTTAATGGTATCTAAGGTTTTGTTCTAAACTTTAAGCTTGTAATTAAAAATGATCTAGAGACAGAAAAAAACTTTAAATAAAGCACTTTGGTTTTAGGTTTAAAATGTTTTTCTTTCTATAAATTTGTCAGTTTGTAAAATAGTCATGTGCCCCTGTAAAAATGATAATGCATTTGATGATGGTGATTATAAGTATAATAACAATATTAAAGGTCATTTTCTTCTAAATTTTTTTCTGTATACTATCATTATTTCAGGTACAAAACTGTGAATATGAGCTAATTTGAAGTGAAAATATCAGCAAACTAGGAAACACAGACACTGAATCTGTTTTGTATCTAAATGATGAAGTAAAGGCATGACCTCATTGGATTTCCATTTTCTCTTATGCAGAGAGAGAACATAATTTCTCATACTGATTTTGTGAGAATGACATGAAAAAAAGCCATCTTTATAATACATTATTCAATAGTTGAACTTCTAAAAATTGTATGCAAATTGCAAATTGATATTTTATCCCTGTTGAATTAGAAATGCAGTAGGAAAAATGTGTTTAGGAAAGTTACAATAAATTCTTTTACTAAAAATATGAAAGAAAGCCATAAAAATATTTAGAACATTATCTTTTTTATTATAGGAAGGTCAACATTCTGAATAAATTTTTAATAAATATTTTGCAATGATGTTGCAAATTCACTTAATTGGCTAACAGAATAATCTGCTTTCATTGTTTTAATTTTTTCAGGTACTTAATTTCATGTAAACAAATTTCATGACTAAAAAGGTTAAATTTGGAAGATCTGAAGGAATTTGGAATGATGATATATAGATATAGTAAAAATAATTTTGTGGCAATTTAAAATAAATTCTAACATATACATTAGAATTCTAACATAAATGCAATGTTAAAGGTTTTTAGTATATGGCAAAATACTAACAATTAATAAGGATAACACTATTTTAGGTTGTTTAACAAAGGCAATATTTTCAAATTTTGTGTTTAATGAAAGTTTGAGACTGTACATATTAGCAACAGTGCACTGGCCTAAATTTATTGCTCATAGATATAGTTCATTGCTATATAGTTGTTCAGTTAGGTTATTATTGGTGGTACTCATTTTGTACTCAGAAAATCTATGTACAAATCCCAGGGCTAGAAAAAGAAAGAAACACACAACAGTGGATATATATTTATACTTAAATTATACTTAACTGATTCTTAGTCTCTGATTTTTTCAGTCATAATGTTTATATAGTTCACACTTGTTTCACTCAAGTTATATGATTTAGAATTTTTATGTATAGCTGGGGAAGTTCATCATCTTGGCTCATGAGGATTATGAGTCAGTTGTAGCAATGGTGATTTAACAGGAAGAGTTTTTTAGCCATAATTTAATGCACAATTTATATCTTCCAGTATTTGCACATACTGCTCTATGTCTTTACAAGTTCTCTTCTCAAAAAGGAAATAAATAAGAAAAATACATTGAAAACATTTTTATGTCTATAGTCTTTTTCTTTTTCTTTTTTCTTTTTTTTTGACAGTCTCACTCTGTTGCCCAGGCTGGAATGAAGTGGCATGATGTTGGCTCATGCAATCTCCACCTCCCAGGTTCAAGTGATTCTCGTGTCTCAAGCTCCTGAGTAGCTGGGACTGCAGGCAGGTGCCCAGGTAATATTTTGTATTTTTATTAGAGATGGGGTTTCACCATGTTAGCCAGTCTGGTGTCGAACTCCTGACCTCAGGTGATCCGCCTGCCTATGCCTGCAAAAGTGCTGGAATTACAGGCATGAGCCACCATGCCTGGCCGTCTATAGTCTATTCCAAAAAAGGTTCCTAACATTTTTAGCTAGCATGCAAAAAACTTTTGTATTTTCTGAGTCCTTTAAAAAATTTGATGTCCATGATATTAACTGCATCCTTAGATATTTTACATGCCTCTATTTTTAATGACTTGTGGTATACTCCTAGTAACACATTAGTTCAATTGCCTTTTTCCTCTACTTGGTTTATAGTAGAAAGACTGCTTTGTCTTTTGTAAACATACAAAATGACATTGTTTCATTTTCTAGGTCTCTTAAGTGGTAATTTAGGGAGAAAATAGTTCTCCTACTGTAGCTGTTGTACAAAATGACAAAGGTAGAAACAACTGCTTCTGTCCCAAAGGCACAACTGTCTACACTCAAAGTGAATGTCATTCCAAGAATCAATTATATGTTGAGAAAGAAACCACTCAAGGCACTAGGTTGTATTTTCAAAGAGGAAAAAATAATTCTTTACTTTATAGGTCTTTTATTGGAGGAGAAAATCTTAGATTCATTCTTTTCATTCTTTTCTCCCCATCCTAGATGGCTTTAATCTCACAAATATATAGCAGGTTGCTTTATGGTTACTTTCTAGTTTTTTTTTGATGGAAAACTGTTTCAATTTATACAAGTCAACAGCTGTCATCTGGCCAAAAGTTACATTCAAACTCAAATGTTCAAAGCACTACAGTTAAGAATTCTATTAACCTTAGCAAACAATTTTGAATTAATCAATTTTTAAAAATTATCATCAAAATAAATGTTTTATATGTTTATATTGGTGAGATTATGTACTACGATAACCAAACTCTAACATTCCTGTTTTTATTTTCTCTTCAATTTTTGCAATAGTATTTATTTCCTCTTTAATTTATTGGTGGGGAATTATTCACATTTGTGAAAGCTGTTACTTTTCAAAGAAGTGGGCCATCTTTCTAATTCACATTGACCATGGACGCTCAGCAAACTGACTATAAAAGGATAGTCAGTGGCCTGCAGTATCTGGATTCCAGGTAGTTAGTTCATGTTAAAGCCCAATCTCAACTGCTGCCTGTGGGTACAGATGCAGAACTAAGCCTGCTAAGAAATTGAGAATGGCTGTATACTCGCCAGGGCCCAGGCCAGAGATGTAGGGTGTCCTTTCCACTGGAGGAAAGCAAATCAAAATTTGAGGTAGACAAAGTTATGTAAATGGGGAACATAAAGCCAGAGGTTACTAGGCAAGTTAGTGTATTTTAATTTGCATTCTGAGCCAACATTAGGTGTCCTAAATCTTAATCCTATGGTTTGAATAACCATACGCACTGCAAAGTTTACCAGTATTTGAACCACTATAGGACTTTAAAAGTATTTAAGGGATGAGGTGATGCTAACCTAGTAGATTGAGGGATTTCAGCTCTCAATTTATAACACATTATTCAAAAAAATAAAAATATTATGCAGAATTATTTCTAGCAATAAGAATAAAGAAAAATGAAACCCACTGAAGAAATTTTTCTATGATCTGTGCTAATTTGAATAGAATACTATATTCCTTAAGTAGATTCATTCTTTTTTTCAAACAGAAAGATACTCTGAAGACCAAAAATTTCTCCCAAAGCATTTTTTAAAAATAAGGATTCTACTAACTTTACTCAGTGGGCCAAGAACATTTTTCAAGAGACAAAATCATTCTACCTAGTATTCAGAATGGAGATACCCAGAGATTAGTGGCAACCGACTTCACAAGTTTTAGATTGACATATTTCTAGTTGTCTACTGCTACTTGTCACTAACAGAATCAGAGCTGTTGCACACCAGCAGCTTAGCTTAAAACCTAGGAGTAGATTCAAGTAATCTCTCTCCCAGCTGAACCTGGTTCTCTATGTTGTTATTAAATATTTTGTATTCTGCAACATTTTACATATTTGCCCCGGAAGACTGGCTCAAGCTCTAAAGGTGTTATGCTAAAATGTCTACCAGCTTCCTTCCTTCATGCTTCATGGTCTACCGTACAATATACTCAACAACTGTCTGCTTTTTCTGCGTTTAAATTATGTCTTTAATCCATTATATTCTAGTTGCTTAATTCATACAGCAAGCACTTCAGCACTCATGCGTTTTGTTTTTGTTTTTGTTTTTGTTTTCCCCCAAAGTTTCTTATATTTTCTCAATTTGCAGGGAGAAAAGATGGTGTTAAAAGCATTCAGTTTGAATCCCACTTCAGTCGAATTCTTGATAATCTGATTAAATATGTTTCTTCTTTAACCAAATGATGATAATAATACATTCTTTGCATGTCTGATGAAGATTCCTTTAGATGAAATGGAATGTCTATGTCAAGCCCCTAGAATGATGTGTGATACAATGCAGCCCTCAAACATTTGGCAATTCTTTCTGCCTCCCTTAATTTATACCTTCCTTACTTTTGAGCCATTTCTTCTGAAGACTCAAAATTTCCTAATGGTAGGAATTAAGAATATTGGTAGGCATTTCAATAACATTTTTTCTATTCAGATACATATTTTAAATATTGTCAGATTTATCAATTGTTTCTTTTATGACATATGCATTTTATATGTTTCAAAGTCTCCTGTACTCCAAGATTACAAATATATTTATTTTGAGTGCTCCTACGGTTTTATTTCAGACATTTAGATTTTTAATCAACCTAGAATATGTGTTACATTGGTGGCCAAGTTAGGAATCTTAATGATTTTCTTCAATCCCATTTGTTCAGTCTTATTCTCAGTGGTTTAGAATGTTCCTTCATTATGCATGCTGTTCTTCATTTATATATATCAATGTCTCAGTGCCATATGCTTTTAACTGCCATATTTTTATAGTATATTTTAAAATTTGAAAGCACAAATACTTATCTTTTGCCTTCTTTTGATAAACATAAATATGGAATCTTTGCATCTTTTCTGAGAATTGGACTAAGTTCTATTTTAAAAAATTCTTATTAGGCTTTGAATGGAATTACATTTATTTTGTGAAGAATGGCTACTATATTTTCTTTCCACTTTAGTGTAGAGTATGTTTTTCTACTTAATTACATAATTTTGATGTTTAACAGTAAGGTTTTTTATGGTAGCTATTATATAGTTTTACTAGTTTATTCTTACATATTTTATTTAATTTTTCTGTCATTTCTATTATAAATTATGAATAGGATTTTTTTTCCATTACATGTTCTGATTTGCCATTACCAATGTTTGGATAGATATACTTCACCATATTAGGAAAAATGTGCCTTGAATTTTACATGTATCAAACAAAAATTACAAATAGTGTCACTTTTCAATAACAGAATTGGCCTCTTAATCTTTTTAAAACTAAATTTTATTAAAAATGTTTTGATAGTGGTGAACCTTCCTTGCATTACCAGTATCAGGCCAATCTTTAATACATTGCTACATTTGATCTATTGCATTTTTATTTAGAAGTTTTACAGTGATACTTAAAAGAATGCCTGGCCTATGGTTTCATTTTTTTGTGTCATCATTGTCTAGTTGAGGTATGTTATAAAATTATCTTACAATAATTTATTATCTCTAAAAAAATTCTAGAATTTATAAAATATCTAAAAATTACTTATTGTTATCTTAAATTTTAATTTAACTGGTTCTCCAATGTTTATTAAATTTTGAGCACCCCCTTCACTCTTCCCTTTAGTTTTGACTTCCTTCATGTGTGTCCTTTTAGAAACTCACATTGAATGAATGCTGGACTTTCTGGATCTTCCCTGCATTTTTTTCTCACTTTTTTTTCCTTTGTGCTCTGTTATAATAGAAGAACCCATCACCTTAATATTCCAGTACTCTAATGTATGTTTCAGGTGTAATAATTTTTGCTATTCAGCTCATCTTTTTTTTTTTAGTATTAATGACAACAATTTTTTTATTTTCAAGATTTATAATTTATCTTGTTTTTTTTCATGGATAATACAGGCTTTTGTATCTTCCTGACAATATTTACATTTCTTTGAAATTATTTGTTTTTTCCTTTCATAATAGTTTTCCTTCAAATGTTATAATTTTTCATAGTATTCTTATCTGCCTATTTGAGATGACCTGTCTATAAAAGATAATTTTGGTTATCCTTGCCTGAATTTATAAATATTGTGTGTGTGTATGTGTGTATATCTACATACAGTGTGTGTGTATGTGTGTGTGTGTATATATATATATATATATATATACACATATACATATACACATCTGTATATACAGATACATGTGTACCCACATTGATTGCTTTAGCTTTGGAGAAATATTTTTCTTCTCATTGTTTAACACACAGGGAAAAGTGGAGGGAGCCAACCTGAAAGGCATATTTGCACCTTAATCATTGCCTTGGGTTCTCTGTTAGGCCTTTTTTTCCATGCCTCTGAGTGTGGAACAGCACCCATCTCTGTAGCAATCTCTTCTGCACTTGAAGTTTGATGTTTTTTTTTGTTTTTATTGGCCGACCTGATTCTATTTTTTTCTTAGGAACTCCTCAAAATTTCCAGTCTGCTGATAACACTCCTTTAATTTCTAGCACAGCAGCACTGTTAGGAAATTTTTCTAAAATATGTATGTAGTACACATATACATATAATGTATATATACACTTAAGTACATATATTACATATGGACACACACATGTATATATGTGTGTATATATACACTCACACACACATACATATAAAATTCCTAGTGATTTGGAGTTGAACTAGATATATGTGTTCAGCATTTTAGTGCAATACTTAATTATAATTCATAAGTGACCACCACTGAGTAGGCAAGGCATTATTATGATGCTTGAGGTGTCAGGGATACAATAATGAATAAGACACTGTGCCTGTCCTTAAGTGTTTATAACCTAGAGGGCATATATTTGTATTATATGATTTTAATCCATTACATTATAATAATTTATGTTCATAATGACAATACCAAATCATTAAGTAAAAGTTAAATGAAAATTGATGAAGTCTATTTACTTCAGCAGAGAAGTGTATTGTTTTATATTCAAAATTATTAAATTAAAAAATAGATATTTCAGTGTGTATCAGTTAACAGTACATTAACAAGTTAGCTGAAATTAATGAAATTCCAGCTAACAGAGGTGTAAACCATAAGATAACTTAATGTTTACTTGCAAAATTTATGGGTGGAACCAATTACAGAGGTAATCTAACTAATCTACAATACCAGGGTTCCGGGTCAAATGTTTTTCTAATGCCCTTAGCCTCACTCTTGTGAACACTAGATTACTGTTCAGCTTCTTGTAATCTCACATGAAGTTCAAAGGTAGAAGAAAGGTAGCTAGGTAGGGCAGAGAAAAAACTTTCCTCAGAACCCTCTAAATGGTGTCTTTTTATTGTCAGGGAGAAAACTCGTATCTAGAAGCCTCAGCATACTTTCCTTCTTACTGGCCCATCCCAGTCCCATCACTGGCTTGGTATAGGCTAATTTTGATTCATCTCATGGGTCTTAGATGTGGTACCAAGAGAAAGTCAGAGATTTTTAACAAAAAGGATCCAGGAGAATAGCTATCGGCTAAACAATCAACAAGTTGTCCACATACAGAACGAACTTAGCTTATCTAATAAGTTTTTACTAATGTGAGAGACATTTTTCTAAATGCACATTATATTATTTTTTCAACTGGCAAAGTGCATAGTTTAAAATTAAAATGTTGCAAAAGTGTGTAATAAAAATTAAACCTTCGTCCTGACATGTCTTATAGCCATTCAGTTGTCCACAGGTCAGCCAACCTTATGAATCCCTCTGCCTCTCATTGTTTGAAAAGACTAGGTAAACAAGGTACTACTCTCTGTCACTCAATTACATAACAGTAGCTTTTCAAATCACTAGATCTGCTAGTTTTTGTTTCCTGCCTTAGGCATATTAATTCTGAAATCACATGAGATGGTTAGCATCTGGTGACCGTTATCTACAGAACCATGGAATACTAATTCCACAGTTTACTATAATATTTAATAAGCACACCTTCCTTGTTGCTTATAAAGCCAGCCAAGTATTGCTTTGTTATAATTTCCTATTTTACTCTAAAGTCGCCATGTTTCTCCAGAAGCCAATTTGGTATTTCTGAGTTGTAAGTTCAGGAGAAGAGTGACCGTTGCAACCTCCACCTCACCATCTGTCACCTCCCTTAGATTATTCCTTAGCTGACTTAGCTTCTCTGTACTGCTAGTCCTTAGAGGACTTTATAATACCAGTGATATTATGTGGCCCAGGATCTTCTCTGATTTAGATCTGCTCTTTTACATGGAATTGTGACTAGGTCAACCTCCAAAGAGGTCAACCTCCAAAGTATGACGTTTTCCATGGTGGTGGTCCCTTTGACAGGGGGTTTCAAACCTTTTCAACTGCAATCTACAATAACAAATGCATTTTATATCTTTCTCATACATACACATTAAAACAAAATTTTAGCAAAACAATTCTTACCACTACTACCTGTGATACCATTTTCTATTCTGTTTTTTTCATTTCAAAAATATCATGTTCTACTCAAATGGATTTTGTGACCGAGTAATAGATGGCTCTCTAAAATTTGAAAAATACTGCCTAATGACAATTATTCCTTCTGGCCGTAAAAGAAATGTTAACCACATTATGTAATGTAATTATGTGAAACAGATAAATTTAGCTGTTTTTTTTTTCAATAAAAAATTTGTATTTTCAAGTACTTTAACTCAGAGCTATAATTTTCTGGAACAATTTTCTGGAACAATTCAGTCGATTAATTTGATTACTGTGGCTGCACAATTACAGTGTCTGCACATCTCAAGCCAGGTGGAGTGTTGATGTGTGCTGGCCAGAATCTTTACAACATCACTGCCTTTTTATTTGCAGTCTTGTGATAATTTTTCCTCATTTTTCTCACTTTTGGATTTTACTTTTACTTATATTCATCTCCTCACAAGCCTACATAACTTTTGCCTCAATGGAATTTCTTTCTACATAGTTACAGATAGGTCTCTTAGTTCTCCCCTCCTCATCCAGGTTTCACAGAGTGGAGCTGCAATAATGTATTTTTCCAGTAGGCACACTTAACACATAATTAAATGAATTTTTAAAAATCTTAAGTTTTTTAATTCATTTAAGTTTCAGACTTTGGTTTACTTTGTGAAATACTTTATTATTTTTGTAAATTAAAATGTTAAAGTTTATGTAGAAGAGAATTTCAACTTGTATATGTTTAAAAATATTTAATTCCCAAGCACAAACTTTTAAAGTCAGGTCTTTACAAAGTTCTTAGCACTTGTAGTATATCTCTGTCCAGTGGAACAGATGTTGCCTGTATCTACAAATATTTCAAAAACAGATTGAAGGCATGCAACATGCAATTCCTTTTGGCACGATTCATGTACATTTTGCCAGAAAACATTTGAACAGATTTTAAATCTTTCTCCTCATTATCTTTGAAAAATACACAAACTCACACACACATTTTTGCAAGGTGTCTGTTATGAGTTACACTCTGTGAAGGGTACTTCTTAACCAATATGCCTCTCAACATCAAAAAGTTCGACTACAGAAAACGTGGAAAAATGACAAAAAGGTCATAAAAGCAACGTCAGACAAGTGTATCCTAATAAAAATAAAGCTAAAACTCTTGAGAAATATTAACAGCACCTATATTCTAACACATTTCAAAGAGGCAGTACTTCATTTAAGAGTCCTGGTTTTGAGAAATCCTTTTTTTCATGTCTTATTTTTGAATTATGCTTTGTAGTCCAGTTACATTACATCTCTTGACATTTTGGAATGTTCCCATCTCTATACCTCTCTTCAAATTCTTTATTCCACATAGAATATTCTTTTCCCCTTATCTTCATCTAGAGTATACAGAGTTTGGGAAGTATCACATAGTTCACTGTGGTAGGAGGTACAGAGCGAGAAGGTGGACTGGAGCCAGATAATTGGGGAGACTTTTTATATAATGCTAATTTTAGGAGTTTGCAGTTAGCACTGTGTATTTGATGAAAACAGTGGAGATTTTAATCAGGTGGGGATGAATTACAGGACTAGAATTCTATTTTATATAATATAGTCCAGATACATCATAAAAGATAAATTTAAAAGATCAAAGCTGGAAGCAGAGTGGTCAGTCAGGAGTTTATTATAATAATTTAGACACAAATGTTTATAATTAGAATCAGTGAATCCCCATGCCTCACATTCCTGTCCTTCATGGTCACTATTTCCAATTTAAACCCCTCCCATTGTGTATTGTTTCTATATTCTCATCTTCCCATTGAAAGGCTTTTTCTCCTCTGCCCCACCATGTGCTTTCGCCACCACATCCAAAACCTTTTTACGTCACCTTCTGCGATGCCTACTTTATTTGATGTCCCTCTTCTATATCTTTACCCTTTACATAGACTATCGATGGCACACCCTAGCCTGTGCTGAAAATGGGCTTTTCTAGCAGCTGTCTTAAGAGGGTGCCATCTATTTTTCCACCAAGCTGGGAGGGTCAACATTTTCTTGCCTCAATTCTGCATCAGACACACAACTCCACATCTTCCCTTCTCCTTTAAGATTCATAACACGTTCTCAGTTGAATCCTTCACAGCGTTCCTGCTGTCATAAACTTTCCAGTCACTACATCTCATTTATTATATAGTTTGGCACCAAATTCATCTTTCTTTTTATCCCTATTCCTGTCATTATCTAGGATAACTTCAGTGATCATTGAACTTTCTAGTGAACAGCTTAGTTTCTTGTTAGCTTGGCTTTTTCTAAGCCAGTGATCTTTAAATTCATTCCATTTTAGGTAGCCACTTCCATACCTCCAACGCAGACCAGGTTTTCATCAGAAAGTGCTCCTTTGCTGAAATATTTACAACCTGCTCTTGGATCACAAACTCTTATCCTTCTAGTTTTTACAACCACTATTCCTCAACCTCATCGGAATCTACAATTTTTTGCTCCCTTTGTTTTTATCCACACCCCCTCTCTTTTCTGTATTTCTTCTCTGTTCATGCTCCAATGTTTGAACCTCTTTCTTGCCCATTCTCTCAACTCTTGCAATTTTTCCTTTTCCTTGAATCTACCAGCAACACCAAAGTTTAAGCTTATTTCAATGCCTACTTTCTCCATTCTCCTTCTGGAGCCACTAAATAATGCTGGAGAAAATTGGTGCAAACCCATAGACTGATAATCTGACCAGTTTCAACAATAACCAGGTCCTGAAAGATGTCTGGAACATTTTCTAAATATCTCCTATTGTTTTCCTCCTTCAATGTCCACAGTATTTTTTTATTGAAATTTTCTTTTTCCTCAAGCCTTTGACCTCTTTGTCTCATACTTTACTCAGAATGATTTACAGAGAAAAATAGAGAATATCAGATGGAACTTTACTCAAACTTATCCTGCCACATTTGCACACCTCCCCTTCTTTTTCCCTTCTCTCAGTCCCTTCCTTCTCTCAGATGTCTCAGCTCTGCCCAAGGCTCTTCTCCCTGCTATGTCCCGGTTCCCATCTGCTTCCACTTCCTCTTTATCTTTCTACTATAGCCTTTCTTTTCTTTCCAACACTACCCAGCTTTCTTGCCACAAGCTTTTTTCCCATCAGCATTTATAATACATGCTCATCCTCTACTGCTTGATTAACAACCAGTCAGCCTTCTTCCCATCTCTTTCCCCAACTATTATCTTTCCCTTTTCACTCTTACTGACTATAAAGACAGTTCCTTTTTCTCACCTTCTATTTATTCCTCAGCCTAAAGTACTCTGGGTTTTGTTTCTAGAACACCAGTGAGTGTATGCTCATTAACATAGTTTGATGCAAAATAAGTTTTTATTTTACTTGCTTTATCCCTGCATTGTAGACTGCTGTCTACTTTTTCTTTGTGAAATCCTACTCCTCCCCCAGCCATAACCTTTGGCCTATGAAACATTACTTTATCCTGATATTCCTCCTAACCTTCTGGCCAATGCCTCTCAGACTCCTTCCTTTTAATAATGACAGCTTATGCAATTGTGTTTTCAAACTTATAACAACCAGGACAATAGTAATAACAGTCAACATTTATTGAATTCTTATTTGTATTAAATGTTTTTATGTATGATATTTTAATATTTGTAAAATCCTATAAGGTAGGTGCTGTCATTACTCCCACCTTACAGAGAAGTTAGAGTCTGAGCCTGATCTCTGAACTAGCAAGTGGCAAAAACAAGATCCATACCCAAATACTGAACAAACCTGTCCCTTAGCCCCTTGGTCTGTGTTCTCACCCTCTTGCTCTCATCCACTCACATGTTTTCACTTGAACATGCTCATAATTCTCCAGTCTAGCTTTTTTCCCCAGGCATGTCTCCTACAAAAGACTCCCATACATACCACGGCCTCCCACTGTGTTGCACAAGCATTTCAAACTCCACGGGTCTCAAAATAAACTCACTATCACATCACTATCTATCCTTTCAAAATTGCTCTCTTTCTTGTTTGCCTCATTCATTGAACAGAGCCACAATCCACTCTGTTTGCCAGCTCAGAAACCTTGCTTTCCTCCTTGACTCCCCTCAACTCTTCCCTCTCCTAGAACTTAATTACCAAAATCTTGCTTTCACTTCTTTATGACTTCTGGAATCCCAAAACTTTTCTTCAGTTTTATGGTCCAGATTACTTAAATGAGTAAGGTTTCTACTTCTAGTCCTTGCCTCCTTCCATTTCACATTGAAGCTTAAATCAGTTTTCTAAAATACAAATTTATCATATCAACCTCTACCTTTAATACCATTCGTTGTTAATCACTGACATCTCAACTCTACCTCCATTAAAAGAGGCCACTAAGGGCTGGGTGTGGTGGCTCACATCTGTAATCCCAGCACTTTGGGAGGCCAAGGCGGGCAGATCACCTAAGGTCAGGAGTTCAAGATCAGTCTAGCCAACATGATGAGACTCCATCTCTACTAAAAATACAAAAATTAGTCAGGTGTGATGGTAATCTTAGCCACTTGGAAGGCTGAGGCAGGAGAATAGTTTGAACTTGGGAGGCGGAGGTTGCAGTGAGCTGAGATTGTGCCACTGTACTCCAGCTTGGGAGATAGAATGAGACTGTTTCAAAAAAAAAAAAAAAAAGCCTCTAAGGTCCTTGTCGTCTGCTCTGTACTTAATATTTTCACCTAATTTTCTAAAATCACCTTTCTCAAATTCTATAACTTAGCTACACTGAATTACTGACATATCTTTAAATATGCCAAAAAGTGCTGTTATTTTTCTTGATTCTGACCACTGTCAGATTTTGAGATAATTTTATTCATGCTTAGAATGTTCTTCATTCTTATCTTTACCTCATAAAACCCAGGTATCAATTACACAGCATCTGTGCTTGTAACTGTTTCCTAATAACTCAAGCCTGGATTGGATGCCTTTCTGACGTATATTCATAGAATGTGGTATTTCTGTTTTGTCTTGGCACATAGTATAATATGTTGTAAGCTCCCTTCATTGTTTGCTTCACTAAGGTATAAACAGTTTGAGTGTAGAGCTTGTTTTCACCTTTACACCTACAGTGTACAGCACGGTGACAAGCATATATCAAGTGATCAACAAATATTTGTTGAATTAATGAATTGATAACTGTGTAAAACTGTCATGCTGAAAAAAGGAAGCCATCTGTTATACTTGGCAACCGATAATCTCTGCCAGAACAGCTTCATCAGGGTTGAGCAGGTTAGAAATGAATGGAAAATAGAGAAGCAGAGAAAACGTTAAATTTCTCTTTTGAGGAATTAGATATAAAACAACATAATTCACAAGAGCAATAATAAAGAATTAATACACAGGAATGGTCTCTCAATAGCAATATAGGGCTTATTGGAAGAAAGTTAAAAATCTTAACTGGATAATATAAAAGAAGAATTGAACAAATGGTGAGACATAGCATATTTCAGGCCAGGAAAACAGTATGTTAAGGTAGAAATACTTTCCTAAATCAGTTTATTATTTTTATGCAAATTAACTCAAATACTTCACTGAGAAATTAAAAAAAAATTTTTTAGCATTTTGTAAAAAAAATTATAAAAGTAGCTCATGTTTGTGGGGAAAAAAAATCAAATGAAGTCTCTCTTGCTTACTCTCCCTTTCTTGTATGCGTGTATGCATACATGTGTGTATCTTCACACATGAATATATATTTATACCCCCACACACATATATGCTTTTTGTTTTTACACATATGGACTCTTTCTTTACATACTCTTCAGCAACTATTTTATTTAACTTAGCAGTATAACTTGGATATCTTTCTGCATCAATACATATGGACCTACCTTACACATTTTTAAACTTCTACAAGGAAAACCTATTATACATACAAAGAAGTGCAAAAGTCATCCCTTCCTTATGCTCCTTTCTTATCATAATCTCCAAAAGGCGACCATCATTGTGACTTTTTCTTTCTTTTTTTCTTTTTTAGCATTGGTTAGTATTGCCCATTTTTGAACTTTAGGCAGACGGAATCATGCAGTGTTATTTTTGTGTCTGGTTTCTTATAGTCAATATTACATTTATGAGAGTTTTGTAGTTTGTTTTTTCTTTCCATTGTGATGTTGTATTACATGAATATAATATAATGAATAGATTTCTCTTTCAGTAGATATCTGGGTTGTATCCAGACTGAAAATATAAATAGAGCTGCTGGGAACATTCTTGTACATGTCTTTTTGTGAACATATGCACATATTTTTGTCTGGCATATACCTCGAAGTAAAATTGCTGGGTGATAGGGCATCTATATATTTAGTTTTAGTAGATACTGCCAAAGAGTTTTCCAACTAATTGTAGTGTAGCAATTCATACTCTCATAGCAGTATGTGTTCCATATTTTTTAAAGACTTACAGTATCTTATAGAAATATATCATAATTTTTAAAATATTGTTTTACTAGTATAATTAACTCTTCACTAAATACATATACTTATGTTTACTCATATGTTTATCTATAAGCATATTCATGGTACACAATGTTAAAAATGATCAAATAATTTTAAAGTTCACTTGGAAAACTAGTTTTACTAGAATAAAATTAGACAATGACATTTTAAAGAAGATGAATTAAATTATTTTATATAAGGTACAATCATTAAAATTGTAGCCCTAATACAGAAAAAAACCTACATACCAATGTATAAGAAAGACTGTGTTTCAAACAGGAAATCTGAAATTAAACTGATTTTTTTCTCTTTTTTTGAGACACAGCCATGCTCTGTTGCCCAGACTGGAATGCAGTGGCATGATCTCGGTTCACTCAACCTCTACCTCCTGGGTTCAAATGATTCTCCTGCCTTAGCCTCCTGAGTAGCTGGGATTACAGGAACCTGCCAACACGCCTGGCTAATTTTTTATATTTTTAGTAGAGATGGGGTTTCACCATGTTGGCCAGGCTGGTATTGATCTCATGACCCAAGTGATCTGCACATCTCCACCTCCCAAAATGCTGGGATTATAGGCATGAGCCATTGCACCTGGCTAAACTGAATACTGAAAGCAGAGAGAATTTAATACATGTAATGAGTTTCACAGGTGAGAAGAGACTGAGAAACCACCTAAGCATGAACAACAGTAAGCTGCTGCTTTGCCTCTAGGTTAGAAGGGCAAAGGGAGAGGGTAGAATCCTAGAGTCCAGGGGCTAGGACATCTTGTGGAAGGCAGAGTTATGGTGGGCCTGTCCAAGCAGGGACAATAGCCAGAGAAAAAGTCAACCTCTACCCAAGATACCACCTGAGACAGAAAGATGGATGAAATACCTTCACTACTCTCTTCTCCCCACTAGCCATTCCCATTATAAACACTAGAAGCCTACTAATAAGGGTGTGTTGAAATCAGTGTGTATAGTTCTGTTTGAGGTGTGAGGAAGGCAGCAGAGGAACAAGAAAGGGATACAGGATAGCTCAATAGAATATGTAGTGAAGGTGACATCACAGGTCAAAGGAGACAGGAATGACTTAATAAATGCTGCTGACATTATTGCTATCTACTATAAAAATTATCAAGTTGATCTACACCTCATACTGTAATTAGAATGAACTATAGGGGTGTGAAAGACTTAAATGTAAACAATTAAAGACTACATAAAAAAGAAAATCATGTGGATTTTCTGGAAAAATGATTTGCAGCACATACAAGCAATAGAATAAATCTAAAAAAACTGAGAATTTAAATAGAAAAGCATTGTACATAAAATAACCCCATAAATAAAATTAAAAGACATATAATAAATAAAAATATTATTAGTACACATATAAAAAGGTTTATACTTTTAATATGGATATACTCATAAATAATAAAAAAGTGGACAAAAATTATCAACAGATACTTCATAAAAGAAGATAAATCTATATTTAGCCAGTAAACATAGATAAAATAATATCCAAAATTCTACAATAACCAAAGTAATTCAAATTTAAATAAATATATGCTTATATGACTATTAAGCTGACAAATACAAAATACTGTTAATACTTGAGTATGGAAAAATAATGTAAGCTATAGCAATAAGGGACTGACAGCCATGAAAATATTTGTAAAGAAATATTTGGTGACAAACATATGCTCTTGATATAATGATACAATAAAGTGAAAATGTTAGGATTTAAGCTATATTACACCTCAGCTAAAATTTTGTTACAAAATAGACTAGCTCACACATATAAATGAATAGAATGAAATATTAGAAGGAATATATCAAATTGTTAAAAAGTTAACCAAAATAATCATCTCTGGACCATGGGATTGCAGCAACTTTTACTTAATTATACATTCCTGCATTTTTCAAATATTCTACAATGAACCTTTAAAATCAGTAAAATGCAATGATGAGAGACAACAGTGAAGTGATGTAAAGAGATAGAGGGGCACACAGTTGTGGAAAGATTATTTGCAAAGAAGGGAGAGATTTGCACAAGTTTGCAGGCTGAATGGAAAAAAGCCAAAGAAAAGAATAAATTGAAGATTAAAAGGGCTGAAAGTTGCTGATGAAAGGCCTTGGAGAAGTTTGGTTGAACTCTAGAGCTCTGAGGGAAAATTAGACTTGGGTAGGAGGCATGAGAAAAATAGCCTCTGGAAGCATGTATGAAAACCGAACCCTGAGAGAGTTTCACTCTTTGTGACCTTAATTTTCATTCTATGTTTTTCAGGCTATACTTGCTTAGAGCGAGAAATGGTGAATTTACAGAGACTATTGGAAGTTCTGGGTGTTGATGAAGAGAATGAGAGAGAGAGACTTGCTGAGGAAAGTAAAAGGATTAACAGCTTGCCTGAAGGCTTCTTTGATATCAAACACCTTAAATTTGTAAATGTGGCATCATTCTCTACAATTGCATGGGGATTTTCATCAAGAATATGTATTTTTAGAAATAGAGGTACTGAAAGGTTGGAATGCTCTCTTTGAGAATTTGCAGAATGGATACAGTTAGAAGACTTTGGTTAAGAATTTGAAGGTGCAGAGAAACTGAAGCTCACTGGAATTCTGGCTGGGCAGAAGAAAAGTGAATTGTGGGATGCTGAGGGACAGTGGGATAGGACTTTGGAAGTAGACTGTAGTAGTGGAGGGAAAGAGTTACATGACTATGTTCTTTGCCTTCACCTAGCACTCAAAGCCTTTGCACCCAACTTTTGGCATTCACTGAATTCTGCCTTGTTTTAGTTGACTGTATTTTTCTCCCAACTCTTGTAAGTGGCTGCACATTCCTGAGGCACCTTACCCCAGTGCTCTGTACTTGGCAGTGATTCAATTACAGTTGTTGGAGGAGTGAAGGAAACCAAATGTGTTGATTTTTAAAATCATGGCAAGTGCTTTTGGTTAAATTTAGAATTACTCTTTTGAAGATTGTGCACTCAAAAGTATTAATTAAATTGGCAACTGTGCCTGCCAGCAACCTAAAGTGATACTCCTTGGGGAGGAGCCATTTGGAGGTGTTACTGGAACTATAGCAAGCTCAGAGTATGAATTTAACCGCTCTTAAACAAGCTCCATCTTTTGAAGCTTCCAACTAATGGTGAAAAAGCCCTGCTTTATAAGCAGGCAGTTTGTTCTGGGTCGACTCTCTGGTGCTGTCAGGGTTGATAACTTTTGATTCTTTTTGCTCAGGTAGTAGCCACACAAGAGGGTGGCAGGGAACCTTCTGCTTCTCCTAAAATCTTGGTTTCAGAAAGTGAATTTGCTTGATACTGTATCTACAGGTTGCACACTTCTTAATTCAAAGCCTTTCTTATAAGTTTTCCATAACTTAGGTATAAACTCACAAGATTCCAAGTTCTTATTTTATTGGAGGAGAAAGGACAAGGCATATATTGCTCTCTGATCATGGTGATGGGTGAAGCTAAAGAGGGAGGAAGAATTACAATTCCTCCTTTTAGTAACCTTAACTGTGGTTCTATATATATGTAGGCATACACGCACCCATACACACTCATGCATTCTTGCTCACTTATTCATGCACTCACACAACCGTTTTCCAGTCTTATTCTTATCAGTTGAATGTTCACATCCTAACCCTGGTATTTAACTTTTAGTGTTTTCAAGGCTCCTTTTTATATATTCATGAATCTAGTAGACCTTATCCCAGAGAACATTCTTAATTATAGTCAATTGCCCCAAATAGGCTTTCTTGAATTTAAATGCATTTGCCATTTCATTTTTCAAGATGAATTTGATTGAATGTCTTGTAGCAATTGATGCAAGCTCATTCAGAATATGTGAATAATAAATTTATTACTCTCTAGAAATAAGTAATAGATCACAAAATCTCTTTGCTTTAATATTTTGCCTTTAAAGATTAAACAGTTCTTCTAAATAACTTAGCAGCTCTCTCAAACTTAAATTGTTTAGCTCAATGTTTAAGGAAACTGGAAATTATTTCAGTTCCCTTGGGTACAGTCATGAAATTTAGATTTAGCTGGTCTGTAGATTATACTCATCTATGTTAATGTTTCTGTAATGAAAATGATCCAACTTTGCCATAACCTTTTAGGACTTAACCTCCTTCATTTACATAACCTTTTACTTTTCATTTACACATGCTTTGCCATTTTAGGATTAATATGTCAGGCTTCTTCTGTTTTTGCCCTCAACCTGACTTTTATTACTAAGAAAATCAATTGATTTGCCTTATATATGGGAAAAACATGTTATTCATAATAGATTTGTCAATATTTAAAAGAAATGCTAGATATGATAAGCAGAGGAGGGAATCAAATGAATTTTTGCATGACTACCATTTCTAAGTGGATAAAGTATTTTTACTCTTAAAAATGTTGATAAAAATGTGATAGTATTTGAAATGTATACTGTTAAATAAATGGTTTATATGGGTATTCAGTTCCTTGCTTCAAATAGAACAAGTTATAATTAATTTAAAATAATGCTAGTACCTATTATACTAAAAATACACGTTAAAAACATATACGCATTGGTCTTTTACATTTAAAATTATGTCCATTTATGTGTATTTTATATAAAATATCAATTTCATTTATTTCACATATGGCTTTACCCATCACCATGATCAGAGAGCAGTGTATTCCTTGTCCTTTCTCCTCTGATAAAATAATATTTACAAGTAACGATCACAACAAAATAAAATCTTCTCCTCCCACACGGTGGGAGCTCCCTCTGGGATTTCCCCTCTGGAATCCCCTTCCACACTCTTCATGGAAGATTTTCTCCTCTTCTCCTTTCCTTCTCTTTTCTCTACCTAAATAAAATCACCTTTCTGCAACAACAACAACAACAAATCTTAACAAACTTGGACTTGCTCAACTAAAGATATAGTTAAGAGGCCAACTATGTGTTTCAAAAATTCAATGATAGAATTTATTTAAATAGAAAATACAATACTGGTGAAATAATTTTATTTTAAAGTAGCCTATTTACATATAGGGTATTTTTTTCTATTATTAGATATTTTATTCTATTTGTGATACCCGGAAGGAGAATCACAGGGTGCACAATCTGGGTATCAGGGAGCATCCCTGAGAAGATGTCATTTGAGCTGTCTCAAATGGTGCGTAGAAGTGAAAGGTAAAGGGCTTGAGTGCCTGGGGAGACTTAATATTTTTAGAGCAATCTTTGTAGTGTAAACCTGACATATAAATCCCCCATACTCTCCCAAAACCTTATAATATTTTCCCAAATCTGCACCATGACCTTTAAAACCTACATGATCTGGCTTCTCCCTATCTCAGCAACTTGTTTCCCACCACCTTCCCTCACTCTTACCCTCAGCCTGGTTGACTTGTTAAGTTTCACCACCTCACCATTGTCTCACTTTTTGCCTTTTAACATGCTGCTCGTGTACTTTGGATAACTATCCTTAGCTCCTTTCTCCACCCCACTCCTCATTATTGGTGAATTCCACTTCCCTGCAGATCTTCAGCCTCTTCAGGAAAGTGGTATATGTCTCCCCAGAGGCTGGGTCTTCATTCACAGGTAAAGCATCTTGCACGTCTTCCCTAGTCACTCTCATCACATTTGTGATTTCTTGTTTCATGGCTATATGAAGGTGGATCTTGTGTCCCCAGCATCTAGATTGCTTTTACATTGTAGGACCAAGCAAATAGTTATTGAATACATGAATGTATATAAAACGTTAAATCTTTAAATCTTAAATATATTTTTTCTTAGTCGATGTAAGAATTGCAGCTACCACTTATTGAGCATAAGTGTTAAGCACAGCCCAAGATGCCAAATGTGGTGGATATGCACCTCATATTATTGATAAAACTGAGGTTCAGTAAATTGCCCCAAGTCAGATTGTGGTTTGCTCTATTACGTTTGATGAAAGCAGACACTAAATTGTCTCAGTATCATCAAGAGAGAGAAAACACTATTTTTTGATGAAAAAGTGTTGATGTAGTTCATCTTGAATTGTAATACTTTTATGTAAGTTTTATTTAAAATTCAAATTTTATATATCATTATACTTAATTTCATTTAAAGTATTAAATTTATCAGTACTGTTAGTCCTGTACCATATATTAAGGAGCAAAGTAAGTGATAGACATACACAGTTTTACCCACTAGTGAGGTTACAATTTGAGTTGGGAGAGAGGCTTGGGAAAAGCATCTATGTTGTATTTCAGGTAACAACAAAATTCTAAGGGTTATAGAGTTATGCATATTCAACAAAATGTAGACCAAAATGAGAAAACAATGGAAATGTTAGCAAGAAGATGAGGCATAGGATTCAAATATGGAATGTTCAAACTTTGATTAGTAAGAGTCTTAGAAAGACAGAACCAAAAATAGTGTGTGCTTGGGGTTAGGATGGGGTGGTGGTGATGGAGGAGGAAGTAATATTAAAGATACAGATAGAAGGAAGTTATTTAAAACTGAAAAGGACACAAGTCTTCAGATTAAAAGGATCTGGATTCACCAGGCATCTGGGACTACAAAAAGATCCCCACAAGGACATATTCTTGTAACATTTTACAGAGCACCAAGAAGAGACATTAAAAACGTCTCTAAAAATATTTTTCAAGTTGCTGAGAAAAAAAATGTTTTATGCTCAGATCATAAACCAAATATGATGATGGTGTGAGGACACTTTTAATTGTGCAAAATTCAAAATATTTATTCTTCATCAACTTTTCTCTGTGACTAACAGGATATATTCTAGCAAAACAGAAGAGTACACAAGGAAAGGTGATATGGAACCCAGCAAACAGTGTATCCAACTGGTAAAGAAGTCAAAGAAATCCCAGAATTATAGTTTGCACAGTCCTAGATTGGAGGTGAAAGAAATAAGTTGATCTCTGTGGTTGGGGTGGGGGCACGGGGTAGGAAACCAATATGATTAAGAAGGAGGAAGACTACGAGTATGATACAGTCACAAATTCAAGTACCAAGAAACATAATTAGAAATGTCATGAAAAAATATGAAGTAAACTAAGATGTGACACAATTTTAAGTAATTGTAGAATGCTACAAAAATCAACTTGAAATTGATGTTAGAAACTCTATCAGTTACATAAATACATGCACAACTGTAGAAGTTGTATAGTTTCCATGAGACATCTGGCATCTGATGTTGGAGAAGTCTGCAGATAGACAATGGCAAGGGAAAGACGTGTAAAATAGAGGCATGAGCATGCTGGAACTCACCAGTGTGAGCTGAAATGTCCTAGGACAGACTGGAAGTTTGCCAATCTCACCACCTCTCTCTTTGACGACATGTGTGTTCTGCAGAATAAACTATCACCTTTCATCATGGAGCTAAGCATACACTGGGCACAGAAGAAACTGAAAGAAGAAGAAACAGAAAGACCTAGGAGAAGATGGAGCCGGGCTTCTGCTCCTACCCAACAATGTGAGCCAGTAAATTAAAAAATATGTAAGAGCTAAAACCTCCTGTTGCCTCTACCTTAATCTTCTGAGCATACAAACAATACAACTATATTTTCACTTCTGCCTTCAAAATCTGACACAAAATGTCTCTTGTGGCCCAATCTAATATAAATTATATAGGGAAAGGAATTCTAGAACACATAGGTAAGCCTAGCTAGTAACATTACACATGAACACATTAGAAAACCATCACAATCTCTTTTGAGAGACCCTGAGGGTTGTATTTGGTCCACAGACAAAAGTATGCAATCTGAATATAGCATTTGGTCCAACTTTAAAGAATATTTACACAATAAGGATAATTTAAATCCTGTTTCTGGGTCATTATATTTAGAGTCAATCTGTGAAAAAGCACAGAAACCTGGGTCGTGATTGCACGAAGGTAAATGTTAACCACCTTGGAAATATAAAAGGAAAAATTAGGTGGTAGATGGTGGGACGTGGAAAGGACACTGGTATGGAAGAAAAGTTGAAGGAAAAGTAAGGAACCAAATATCTTAAGTTTTTCTTCTTTTTTATTTTTTTCTTGCCAAAATACATTTTACTATGTCTTAATTTTTAAAGTGTAGTGGTAAGGGATCCCACCTAAAATCCACAGAACAAGAAATAGAGGTTAAATATATTATTAAAGTGACAAACGTAAGCAATGGGAGAATTGAAGAGAACCATCTAATAAACATTAAGAGAAGTAAAAATAGAAAAAAAGAATAAATATGGCAAATCTCTGTTAAATCAATAATCTAAGGTATTTAGAAGTATATTATCCACAGTTATTAAAACAATGGTTAAGAGGTTGTTTGGGGGAATAGATGTGAAATAGGGAACAAAGTAGAAGGCTACTGTTGCTTTTTATCATAAGTTTTTTGTAGTATTTGATTAATACCTTATTAGAGTACTCCAGAGAAACATAAAAAAGAGGATATAGATAGATTTTATCTACGTAGATGTAAGAGGAACTCGTTACGAGAACTGGCTCATTTGATTATGGAGGTCAAGAAGTCACAGGAGATACCATTTGCAAGTTTGAGAGCTAGGAAAGCTGGTGCACTGGGCCCTGCTCTGATGTCCACGGGCAGAAAAAGATGGCTGCTCCAGCTCAAGAAGAGATAGCTAATTTGCCCTTCCTTTGGCTTTTTGTTCCATTTGAACTCTCAACTGATTGGATGATTCCAACCCACATTGGTGAGTCCACTGATTCAAAGGCGAATCTTTTTTTTTGAAAAGCATATAGATACACCCAGAAATATTGTTTTATGAACAATGGGCATCAAATAACCCAATCAAGTTTCCACATCTTCCACATCAAGCTAATCATCATAGCTAGTTAGAATAAGCATGCATTCTTATTTTATTTTAGAGGAGAGAAAATAGAAGAGGTCAGAGGATAGGGTCTTCCTTGGTCAAATCCTTCAATAAAAGGGGCAAATATGAGAGAACCAAGAATAAAAGGTGAAGTGCATTTAGACCTTTAAGATGATTATATAATAGCTGTTAATTTTTAAACACGTCTAAATAATAGAAACTATTTCTATTATTTCTTCACTCTGACTTCGGAAATGATGCTGGCCACTGTTCTACAATGATAGTAGAAATAGCTGTCAAACCACTCCTTCACTTGGAAAGAATAAATGAATTTGATGAAAACTTATGGCAAAATCCACTGACTATAATTTTATAAATGTGAAACCCTAATACGTTTTATTATGTTACTGTGTCTTACATAATATGTTAATTTTAAAAATATTATCATTGTAATAAAATAATGAAATATAATAAAGTATATAATATTATGTGAAACTAGAAAAATTCAGCCATAAAACCAGAAAGTAGAATGAGAAAAAATTAACATCTAAATATTTGCATGTTTGGTATTTTGCAGAATAAACCAAATTTTAAAAAGAAAATTTTTTGTCAATATAATGTAACAATGTTTTATCAAATTCACAATAGATATTAAATTATTCTTCTAAATAGATGATTAATACTTAAAACAAATTACATGGATATTATGTGGTTATAATATTTACAATTATAGTTTTACCTTCCCATTTATAATTTCTTATAATTATTTTCATGAGCATTGGTCATCATATTATACATTCTAAATAGTCTACTTATTTTTTCCAATTATTAGTTTCTATATATTTTCTGGACTAATTATATTACTAAAATACAGAAGAACTGTGTAAATTTTATTAACATTGATACTAGTATATTTTAAACCTTGCTTATTTCCTATCTTTACATATTTTCCCTTGATTAAACATCTCTGAATTATTCTCAAGTGCACCACTATCAACTTCAACAAGTTAGTTTAAATCATTTATTCTGCTGAAATGCTATATTACATAACTAATTTTGTAAATCTGTTAGTGATTTAAACTAATTGTCTTTCAGAAACTATGGTAGAATAATTATGTTTGATCTTGTAAATTAGCCAAATGGAGTATTGTTTGTAATGTAATTTAAATGAAAACTGTCATTACATTAAATAGTGTTCCTTGGCTCATTGCTTAATGGACCTCAGTTTGTGTGTTGTTCATGGGTTAACAGTTTAACTGGATCCACTGGGGTTAACAGGAACAGAGAAACACCCTTGTCCTCACAGTGTTTTCATTGCATAGGAAATAATAAAATAGAATCAATCTATTTTTAACACAAATTTCAAAGTTTAATTTAAGAGTTTATAAGGTAGAGTTTTAAGATATATCTGTATGATGATGATAGTGAAAAGTAAAAATGTTAACACTGACTCCTCTTTTGGGATCTGTCAGAGCAGTCTCACGGCTCTGGGATTTCATAAATGACAGTGACCATCAGACTCATGCATGTTAACTAGCCATGAACCTTGGTTCCAATCCTGGGCCCTTTTAATTCCTGGAACTCTTTCATCCTTAAAACTATCAACTCCAATATTCCATCCTCTGACCAATGCATATTCATTTAAATCTTTTCACTTCTTTATTTCTGCTTAAACAAGGCTTTCAATTCATCAAGACCTTGGTGTTCTTAACCTTTTCATTTTCCCCAAACCAAATTTATTCGATCAAATTACAATTTATTGTGCACTTTGTTGGCCAAGTGCTTTACATGAATTGTCTGATTTAAGCCATTTGATGTGAAGTAGGAATTATTATCCCATTTCACATATGTGGAAATTGAAGCACAGAGAGGTTAAATAAATTCTTCAAGAGAAGTGGGAGGACATAATTTAAATTCAGGTCTAGTTTCTTCATAGCCTATGCTATATAGCTCTTATGCTTTTACTACTTTTGACATTCACTCTTGCCCATATCTCATTTCAGCCACTTTCTCTCTCTCTCTTTTTTCTTTTTGCCACTGGTCTCTATTCCTTTATTCTCCAGTTTTTACAGCCACTGACATTTAGAAAGCATCCAATTCCATTACCTAAGCCATCCACCTTCTCTATTCCTCAACCTGAGTTGCCAACCACTGCTGGAGGAATGGCGTGTTCATGAGTACTGATGCCATACCCATTCACTGTCTCTAGTTCCCACTGATCTCCAACACTGCCTAGCTGTGTGTTCTTTATCAGCTTCCTTCTCAATTCGACACTGAATTTCTTCAAACTTCCTGCTGCAGCATTACACACTCATTCAAGTAACCCAAAGGCTTGGACTGTCAATCCAACTCACATAAAGGAGAGACCTTCTTGTATTAATTTCAAGAATAAAAGCAATCAAGACACACAGATCAAGTATGAGGAGGTCTGAGACATCTGTGTGGCTCTCAAAATTTGTTGTTTCTGCATTAGACATGCACAGTATGTGGTTCAGAGTAATGGATGAGGTCTCATGGGTTATTACTTTATATAGCAGGGAACATTTAGGTTATACAATATCTCCATTTTATGCCTCAAATTAGTCACCTAGCTTGCATGATATTTTCCAGAGTGCTATGCCCCATAAATTTATAGAACCTAGATTTGTTTATCATAAGCAAACCTAAATGAGGAATATCCTCTTAAGAGAATTCCACAAATAAGAGCTTTCCTTCTACCAAATATCATCAGTCTATTTACAAAGAGTTCAGCTATCAACATGTCTAAAAGAATCATTAGAACTCTTTTCTTCTCCAAAAGGTTCCTCTGACCTATCTACAAACACACACAGACCACCTGCTTTAACTCCTTCCTACAACTCATTTTTAGCCAAGATCCCTACTTTCATTTTATAAAAAATTAAAGCATCTCAGATAAAAAAGTCCAACTTCCTGTTTTCAGTCATACATATTATTAGACATTCACTCTCCCCTTTTCCTTTAGCCTGTGTGGAAAACTATCCTTTATTTTGTCCAAAATTGATCTTTGTCTCCACGTTCTGTTTCTCCTTGCTTTTTCTCTCTTCAGAGACTAGATATTTTATCAACCAACTGCAACTTTACCAATTTTATTCTTAATCAGCAAAAACTTCTTAGCAATAATTTATCTATTACTTCTACACTGATGTTTATTTGACAGGAATTTTACTAACTCATTTAATATCATAACAACTGTATGAAGTAAATGCTGTTAGTGTTGTCAACTTATGAGGACTGAGTATCAGAGAGGTTAAGTAACTTTTTCAAAATCACGCTGGTAAGTGATGCCTCTAAGATTTGAACAAAACAGTCTATGCTGTGCTGAAAGTACCTTTCCTAATGTTTATTTTAAAATTATTATTATGAATACATTTCAGATTTATTGAAAATTGTGCAAAAACAGATCAGAGAAGGTGTCTGTAACTCTAATCCATGGTTCCTCTAATTTTAACATCTTACCTTATCACAGTACAATTATCAAGAACAGGAAAGTAACTTTGGGACTATATTAACTAAATTACAGACTTTTAATTTAATTTTATTATTTTAAAAATTTTATTAATTAATAAAATTTTAAATTTACTAGTTTTTAATATCCTTTTTCTGATCTAGGACCCATCCTGAAGTTGGAAGTGGTTTTTCCTCAGTTGCCTCTAGCCTTGAATATATGCTCAATCTTACATTATCTTTTATGACCTTGATGAATACTTATTTTTTGTCATTCTAATGAGAAAAAAGTTTTCCCAAGAGTGAGAAAATTATTTGGTATCATTGAAATTTTTTTCCTTATCAACATACATTTACTAATTATTAGACACATGATTGTTATAGAGTTCTGAGCTGACATGCTTTCTGCATAAAATTTTGGTTTCAAATGACAAATCATGTGCTATATGTTTTGCATGCAATCACATGTATTCTACCATGATTATAATTCTTTCAATTTAGATTTCCTGTTATTTAATCTGCACTTTCCTTTTCATGTTTTAGTGATGCCAAACTCTAGTTTAGCGGTATATATTTTATGAGTACTAATCTTCTCGTTTCTTCTGTTTTTATTGGGAAGTTGGTCCTTGGTGCGAGTGTTACTCTTTTGAAAGCCCTCTCATTTTTCTCTGTAAGGTTCTAAGATTGTGACAGAATTCTTCTCCTGGTCCTACTTATGGTTTTCTTTTTTCGTTAGCCTCCTTGAAAGCATGGCATGTCACTGTTATTCCGAAAACTTTACTTGCTCTGAAACTCTCCTCCTCCCTTCCAGCATCTCAATACCATGTGTCAGATTTAATTAGTCTATATTTTGTGTTTGTGTTTACTTTTCTCTATTTTCTATTATTTTCTTCACATACTTTACAGTAATGCCCAGTTCACTTTCTTTTTAGCTATACCTAATCTCTTCTTAAACTGCATCTATTCAGTTTTTTGCTTCAGTTATTTTACTATTTATTTATTATTTTGGCAAAAAAACATAAAATTTTCAATCTTCATCATTTTAAAATGTAATTCAATAATGTTAGTGATATTCACATTCTTGGGAAAGAGATATGCAGAACTTGCAAAACTGGAGCTCTATGTATATTAAACAATTCTTTTTCCCTCTCCCTGCATCCTTTGGTAACCACTTTACTTCCCATTTCTGTGAATTTGACTACTTTAGATACTCCATTTAAGTGGTATCATACAGTCTTTCTGTCTTTTATCATTTTGTGACTGGCTTATTTCCCTTAGCATAATGTTCTCAAGATTGTAGAATTTAAGGGATTTTCTTCCTTTTTAAGACTGAATAATACTCCATCATATTTGTATACCACATTTTGCTTATCCGTTTATGTTGATGAACATTTGGGTTACTTCTACCTCTTGATTATTGTTAATAGTGCTGCTATGAACATGGGTGCACAAATGCCTATTTGAGACCCTCCATTCTCTACTATCTACTTGAAGTAACTTTTCTAATGTCTATCTATGGCATTAAGAAGAAAATAAAACTCATGCTTTCTCTTTATCAGGATACTTTTAGTACCTAAAGTTCATATCACACAAATTAAATAATCTTAATTTTAAAAAAATCATTGTTTCATGTATCCAGTCAAGAAAGTTCAGTGACAATAAAAATCATGACACATTTTTCTACTTCACATGACAATGAACACAATTCCAAACACATAGTGCATAACTCAAGGGCAACTAATTTTGTGGGCTGTTATGGATTAAATTGCATCTCCCTCCAAAAATCATATGTTAAATTCCTAACTTCTAGTACTTCATAATGTGACCTTATTTAGAAATATAGTCATTATAGATACAATTAGTTAAGATGAGGTCTTACTGAAGCAGGATGGACCTCTAATCCATTTTGACTGGTAATCTTACAAGAATGGAACATTTGGAGAAGGACACAAGGAGAATTCCCTGTGAAGCTGAAGGTAGAGATAAAGAGGTTGCTTCCACATGCTAGGGAATGCTGAGCATTGCTTACTAACTATCAGAAGCTAGGGGAAAGGCATGGAACAGATTCACCCTCACAACCTTTTAAGGAGCCAACCCTGATGCTAACTTGATCTTGGACTTAGGATGTTCAGAACTGTGAGACAATATATTTCTGTTGTTAAGGTCACCCAGTTTTTGGTACTTAGTTCATATAGGCCTAGCAAGTGAATACAGGGCTATTGTCCCTTAAGAGGCAACACGATTGACCCATAAAATTGTATATAAAATTGTATGTGTGTGTGTGTTTGTAGGTATACATTTTTTACTCCTTTGCATATTTCACAACTTCTCTAAGAACCTATATTTCATGACTAGTGGGAGGAGTACTAGTACTACTACTCAGCCATAAGAAATGAACGAAATCAAGTAATTTGCAGCAACATGGATGGAACTGGAGGTCATTGTGTTAACTGAAATAAGCCAGACATTGAAAGATAAATATTGCCTGTTCTTTTTGTTTGTTTGTTTGTTTGTTTGTTTGAGACGGAGTTTTGCTCGCTCTTGTTACCCAGGCTGGAGTGCAATGGCATGATCTCGGCTCACTGCAACCTCCATCTCCTGGGTTCAGGCAATTCTCCTGCCTCAGCCTCCTGAGTAGCTGGGATTACAGGCATGTGCCACCGTTCCCAGCTAATTTTTTGTATTTTTAGTAGAGATGGGATTTTACCACATTGACCAGGATGGTCTTGATTTCTTGACCTCGTGATCCACCCGCCTCGGCCTCCCAAAGTGCTGGGATTACAGGCTTGAGCCACCACCGTTCCCGGCCATATTGCCTGTTCTTACATGTGAGAGCTAAAAACGTTTATTTCATAGAGGAAGAGAATAGAATGATAGATACCAGAGGCTGGGAAGGGCGTGTGTGTGGAAGGGGACATAAAGAAATATTGGTCAATGGGTACAAACATACAGTTAGACAGAAGAAATAAGTTCTAATGTATAATACAGTAGGGTGATTATAGTTAACAACAATATAGCCTATATTTCAAAATGGCTTGTGGACAGGACTTGAAATGTTCCCAACACTTAGAAATAATAAATATTTGAGATGATGGATACCCTAAATAACCTGACTTGGTCATTACACATTCTATTCATGTAGCAAAATATTACATGTGTTCCATGAATATGTACTAATATTATAAATCAATAAAATAGGTTAGATTTACCTATGGCTATTGTTCATCAATTATCTTAACTAGACCTCTGGAGAAGGACATGATTTTATTCTTTTTTACGGCTGCAAAGTATGCCATGGTGTATGCCTACCACATTTTCTTTATCCGGTCCACCACTGGTGAGCATCTAGTTTGATTTCATGTCTTTGCTATTGTGAATAGTACTGCAATGAACATGTGAGTGCACATGTCTTTCTGGCAGAACAATTTGATTTTTTTTGAATACATACCCAGTAATGGGATTACTGGGTCAAAGGGTAGTTCTGTTTTAAGTTCTTTGAAATGTCTCCAAACTGCTTTCACAGTGACTGAACTAATTGTACATAGCTACTTTTTAAAAAATCATATGAACCAACTTCTACTAGCTTCAAACTTTTCTTCTGCAGCGTCCTCCCTTTCTCAATCTTAAAAGAATTAAAGGGAGATAGGGTCTTGCTTTGGATTAGGGGTTGGCTTATGGGGATGTTGTAGCTGGTTTGATCTTTTATCCAAAACCATTGAAACTTTCTTCCTATCAGCAATATGGCCGTTTCACTTTTCTTTTTAAATCATTCATGTGTTCATTGAAGTAGCACATTTAATTTCCTTCAAGAACGTTTCCTTTGCATTCACAACTTGGCCATCTATTTGGCACAAGAGGCCTAGTTTAAGCCTATCTTGACATTGACATGCCTTCCTCACTAAGTGTGATCCTTTCTAGCTTTTAATTTAAATGAGAGACATGAGACTCTTCCTTGCACTTGAACCCTTAGAGGCTATTGTGGGGTTATCGATTGGCCTAATTTCAATATTGTGTGTCTCAAGGAATAGGAAGCCTGAAAAGAGAGAGAGAAATGGGGAAGCAACAGGTCGGTGGAGCAATCAGGACACACACAATATTATTAAGTTCACCATCTTATATGGGCACCCATATAAGGTTCATGGCACCCCAAAACAATTGCAATAGTATCATCAAAAGTCACTGATTACATATCATCACAATAGTAATAATAATAATGAAAAAGACTGAAATATTGTTAATATTATCATAATGTTACACAGACACATGAAGTGAGCCCATGCTGTTGGAGAAATGATAAACTTGTTCAATGTGTGATTACCACAAACCTTCAATTTGTAAAAAACACACTATCTGCAAAGCATAATAAAGCTACACACAATAAAATGAGGTTTGCCTATATTTCAAATGTATTTTGGAGGGAGAGGAATGATATAATTACTGTCCTCATATTTTTTAGAAAGTCATGAAGAAAAGGATTAGATGCATTCTGTGAAGCATGATAGAGCAGATCCAGTTTCAAGAATCTAAGGTCCTTTGATTAAACCTAACTAAACTGAAACAATTTCAACAGCAAAGATACTTAGAAATGGAGTGAGTTATGTTGAAAATTATGAGTGCTTTATTCAGAAGTTTCCAGCTTTAGGTAGGAAGTTGAACTAGAATATTTTCAAGTTCCCATTAAACTCTACATTCTATAATTATGCAATTTTCTTTTATCATACACAGATAAAATTGCTTAGAGATATTTTTCAAGTCTAGGGACACTGATTAATATTGTTTTGATTTAAATATATTTATCATAAGATTCTTGTAGAGATAGCTGAAATACAGGTTGAGCATACAGAATAAGGCTAATTATAAGTTGGAGGTGGGCTACAGAGTATTGTAGAGGAAAGTGCAATAATTTTAGAACTTTGGCTGGCAATGATCACAAGAAGCTAGTAATGTTCACAGATCATTTTATATTTCACTTTAATAATCAGGATCGTCTGCTATGAGTTCAGGTAATGAGGCATTTTATTTTTCATGAAATATGCATCCTTAAATCTGCTTACTTTCATTTTGTTATGTTATTATAAAAGTATTTTTCTTTCTTTCCTGAAAACTATTTGATAACACTGAGTAGGCAATCATCAGATTGATATTGTGTCCCACATAACTTGGAAATTATGCCTTATGGCATGGAGAGAAGAGCTCTGGAAAGGAGAAAGCATATTATTATAACTAGCAATAGTTTCATGTATTTTTTTCACTGCTTGCCAGTACTTTTTACAAATGAGGTCTTGAAACTGGATGAGAGTCAAATAATTTGGAATAATAAATAATGCCAGGTGCAGATCAGGTCCAATTTCTTTTAAAAAACTTTAAATTCAACATTTCAAATAACCAAGATATGTAAAACTTGGAAACTGATCAGAATAGCTGGTTAAGGCAGATACTTTGAAGTAACTGATGAAGCTCCATATAACCAGAGCTTTTTGGCAGGGCCTTGAAAAATAGTATAACATAAACTCTAAAATGATTTTTATCACTAGGGCATCTTGACAACCAATTAGGAAGAGTCAAAGTCTAACCATTGTAAAAAACGTTGCAGTTTTTAAAGTACTGAAGTCCACTGAATATGGATTTCTTACTTAGGTAATAATAATTACTCACATTTATTGGGTAATAATATGTTAGGCATTATTTCAAATACTTTGTTTATAATGTTTTATTTAATTTTCATCTCAACCCTATGAGGAGATTATTTTTCCCATTTATCAGATGAGAAAACTGAGGGTCTGGGCTAAGATTTTCAAACAGATATCTGGAGCAGCCTCATAGAGCTATTGGAGGAAAAGAAAAAAGTAGTTTGAAAGTTACTTCTATAAGTTGATTTCCTTTACAATTAGTTTCAATGGACTTCAGCTGTACTAGATTTTGGTCTTTTTTAGATGGTATAAGTCAAATTTGACTGGTATTTGATTCATTATGATGTATTAGTTCCATACTTTTAAGCTTTCTCATGTTTCCATACTTTTTTGTCTAGGAATCAGGTATTTATTTCACTGAGAAATATTTTCTCTAAAGTAAGATATCATGCTCAAACAATTCTCTCTTTCCAAAGATATGAATACCATGCCAACAGAGTATCTGATTTGTTCATTGTTCTTTCAAATTTTATCCGGCAGTTTAGTATCATGTTGTCATTTATAAAATATGTGTAAATATATTATGTTTAAGATTTTATTGAAATTGTAGTTGACTGAAATGATGTTTTGAAAATCACCTTTTATCTAAGATATTCAAATACTTTGCAGTCATTCAAATTAGAGTTCTGGAAGGTAACAAAGTGGGACTAAAAGAGAAAGCTTTTATGTAGGAACAAAACCATATAACTGTTTTAAACCTTTTTATCTTTTTGTGTCTGTTCAACATTTCTTATCTGCCTTCCATCATAGGAAGAACACACTGGGTGTAGTACAGGTAGGATCCTTCAGCACCCTGCTTCTGTTATAGAAGCTGAATGAGAAAATTCATCTTTCCTTTGCCCTGGCAGACAGAACTCATGATGATAGAGTTTTGAATGAAAGTGTGGTGTGCTGTTGTATTGACGATCCAACTGTTGCATGCGATGTTAGTGTCTTGGTGAGAATGTTCGTAATACCTAACTTCTAAAATCCCTTTGGGTCTCACATATTTTCCAGAACTACCTTCCACCAAATTGCAGACTTTTTATTCTACCAGTAATTTCCTTTGTTGCTTGTGACAGCCAGTTGTTTCTGCGGCTTGCCCCAAGGTCCCTACAATCATCCACCTGCAACTGTGGGAAGCCTGCTAATGCAGCGTTGTGGAATTGGCTGACCTGCTTTGGGTAGGTCATATATAGAATTCATTCTTGACGGAATGAAGAATAACATCCTACCTCATCCTTTACTAAGCCTTAAGCACCATGACTGAACAAAATAAATATATAAATATCTATGACAAACATATTTTTAAAATATCAAAACATTGAGACAGTTTTGAAATCACTGAGGAAATAAACCTTTATTACTAAAGTTGAGAAAAAACCATGATCCTTGTCACCAAACATGTATATTTTTATGGTATGCTTTTGTCTTCTAAAGGAGTTATTTTATGTGAGGGTGATGATACAGACCTACTCCTGACAGGCAACTTTTAGTCCTCAGTGTCCTCCCTGCAAGAGTCACTTGTGTTAGCTTTCAAGGAGCCTTTTATTTTAAGCAACAGCAAAACAAATCTATTCAAACTGTCGTGATTTCTGAAAAATTGCTTCCCCCCCTCCTTTTTATGATGTCTTCTGGGAAACTGAAATGCAATTTGGAAACAAATGACAGCTCAGGACTCAATTTTTTAGCTCTAAAAGGAATTCTTAGCACAAATTTTTAAGTTCAGGTTGAAGCATTTAGGTTTTAATTTCAAAGGGAGTTCTAAATTTGTCATAATGTCTTCTTTTTTTTTGATGAAAACAGACATTAAATTATACAAAAGGAGATGCTAACGTCTTACACCACCTGCACATATTAGAATTTCTGTTCTATGTCAGCTTTGTGTTCACAAGAACTCCTGCCTGTTTTCCCCCAGTCATGGAGAAAATTCAGCATATTACCTACTGTGTTATTTATATATAACTTGGCTAATGAAAATTTAATAGTTTTTAAACCAGTAAAATATAGATGAGGACTAGAGAACCAATGACCATTGCTATTCAGAGTTTGAGCTTTCCTCCTCCTGCACTAATATCTATCCAAATACAACTCCATTGAGGCTAATTATTGTCAGTGATTATTTTCTATGTGGAAATTTATTTATGATTTTATTTAAAGATAAACTAAATCTTTGTATAAATGGACATTTACTTTGACTACAGGATCTGATAGATATTTGAGTTACTCAGTCAAATGATTTCAGTAAGTGGTTTGATCTCATTGTAAACTAAATTAGTAAATTCATTTTAAATGCTCAGATTGTTCATTTTGGTATATTATGACTTATTCACTTAATCAGAAAATATTTATGGCCTTCCAGACAATGTGTTAGGCATGAACTTATATGATATTGTCTTTATCTTGTATCACTTGTTCTATTATCTTTAAAGCTAAACTGAGCTAATACTGTGGTATTATGCATTTTATATTCAAGCTGCATGAAATTTATACTAAACTGTGCTGGTTTGATTGGTGTAATGACCTAGGTGTTGTTAAATTCAAATTAAACGAATCTTATTTTTGAGAGTAACAAATTTTCTAATTCTCTCTATATATTTTTTAACGGTAAGTCCTGGAATAACTTTAAGCGCAGAATGTGCAGGTTTGTTACATAAGTATAAACGTACCATGGTGGTTTGCTGCAACTATCAACCCGTCATGTAGGTTTTAAGCCCCATATGCATTAGCTATTTCTCCTAATGCATGTGGGGAGAAATATCCTCCCCTTTCTCCACACCCCCCGACAGGCCCCGATGTGTGATGTTCCCTTCTCTGCGTCCATGTGTTTTAATTGTTCAACCAACTCCTACTTATGAATGAGAACATGCAGTGTTCGCTTTCTGTTCCTGTGTTCATTTACTGAGGATGGTGGCTTCCAGTTTTATCCATGTCCCCACAAAAAACAAGATATCATTCTTTTTTTATGGCTGCATAATATTCCATGGTGTACATGTGCCACATTTTCTTTATCCAGTCTATGATTGATGGGCATTTGTGCTGGTTCCATGTCTTTGCTACTATAAATAGTGCTGCAATAAATACAAGGGACATATGTGTGCATGTGTCTTTATAGAATGATTTATATTCCTTTGGGTATATACCCAGTAGTGGAATTGCTGAGCCAAATGATATTTCTGGTTCTAGATCCTTGAGCAATTGCCACACTCTTTTCCACAATGTTTGACTAATTAACATTCCCACCAACCATATAAAAGCATTCCTATTTCTTCACAGTCTCACCAGCATCTGTTGTTCCCTGACTATGTAATAATGACCATTCTGACTGCTGTGTTACGGTATCTCACTGTGGTTTTAATTTGCATTTCTCTAATGATCAGTTATGTTGTACTTTTTTCCATATGTTTGTTGGTTGCATAAATGTCTTATTTTGAAAAGTATCTGTTCATATCCTTTGCTTACTTTTTGATTGGGTTTTTTTTTCTTGTAAATTTAAGTTTTTCATAGATTCTGCATATTAGACTTTTGTCAGATAGGTAAATTGCGAAACCTTTCTCCCATTCTGTGGGTTGCTGTTTCACTCTGATGATAGTTTCTTTCACTGTGCAAAAGTTTAATTAGATCAATACTTAGTTTTTTGACAGTTTTTAACATGAAGGGATGCTGAATTTTGTCAAAGGACTTTTCTGCATCTATTGAGAGAAGAAATGAATAAATTCTTGGGCACATTCACCTTCCCAAGCCTAAACCAGGAAGAAGTCAAATCCCTGAATAGACCAATGATATGTTCTGAAATTGAGGCAGTAATTAATAGCCTACCAACCAGAAAAAAGCCCAGGACCAGATGGATTCAAAGCTGAATTATACTAGAGGTACAAAGAGGAGCTGGTACCATTCCTTCTGAACCTATTTCAAACAATTGAAAAACAGGAACTCTCCCTAAGTCATTTTATGAAGCCAGCATCATCCTGATACAAAACCTGCCAGAGGCACAACCACCACAAAAAAGAGAACTTTAAGCCGATATCTCTGATGACCATCAATGCAAAAATCCTCAATAAAATACTGGCAAACCGAATCCAGTAGCACATCAAAAAGGTTATCCACCGTGATCAAGTCAGCTTCATCCCTGGAATACAAGGCTGGTTTAACATATGCAAATGAAACAATTACATAAACATAATCTAATTCTTTTTGTTTGTTTGTTTGTTTACATGCTTTTCAGAATGCAGGTCTTAAGGCTTATCAGTTTTACAAACATATTTCTTTCTTTTTTTTTAAGAAAGGAGAGTAGGAAAGAAAGAAAAAAAAGGAGTGGAGAGGAAAAAAGAGGAAGAAAAAGAGGGAGAGAGAACGGAAATGTTGCTTTATTCTAAAAATGGGTATTGAAAATAAAAAGCAACTCCTGCTTTTTATTTATTTATTTATTTATTTTTGCTCTCCATTTGGTTGGTAAATCTTTCTCCATCCCTTTGTTTTGAGTCTTTGTGTATCCTTGCATGTGAAGTGGGTCTGGATGTAGCATACCCTTGGGTTTTGGCTGTATCTTTTGATTAGGGGATTTAGTCAATTTAAATTTAGGATTACTGCCATTTGATGTTAACTGGCTGTTTTGTCCATTCGTTGATGTAAATTCTTTATGTTGATGCTCTTTACTTTTTGGTATGTTTTTAGAAAGGCTAATACTGGTTGTTCCTTTCTATGTGTAATGCTTCTTTCAGAAGCTCTTGTAAAGCAGGCCTGGTGGTAATAAAATCTCTGAGTACTTGCTTGTTCATAAAAGATTTTATTTTTCGTTCAGTTGTGAAGCTTAGATTGGCAGGATATGAAGTTCTGGGATGAAAGTTCTGTTCTTTAAGGATGTTGAATATTGGCCCCCACTCTCTTCTGGCTTGTAAGGTTTCTGCTGTGAGTCTGATAGGCTTCCCTTTGTGGGTAACCTGACCTTTCTCTCTGGCTGCCCTTAGTATTTTCTCCTACATTTCAACCCTGGTGAATCTAACGATTATGTGCCTTGGGGTTGTTCTTCTTGAGGAATATCTTTGTGGTGTTCTCTGTATTACCTGGGGTTGAATATTGTTGAATCTAATTCTTAAAATAAGTTTTTTTTAGGCAAACTTAGTGAAAATGTTTGGTCAACTGTCTTAGCAAGAATATACTGAAAAAGTCATCTTTCAGAATTACATTTTCATCAAAAGAATCAAAGAAAATAAATTTGTACCACAGCAATTAAAAAAATTATTTTAATATCTATATTAGCTAGAGGTCATTCTAAAATGAGTAGTCTTTAGTAACTGTAAGCCAGTAATAATTTTTAAGAATATATTATTGACTCAATGATTATCCTCAAATAATCACTGCTTTTCAGTTTTGGAATGAGGGTCAAATGCTACTCTCTGAATCCTTTCATAATCCCTGTGGTGAGACTTAATTACTCTCTCCATTGTCTTTCAACAGCATTTTTATACCCTTATTACCACATTTAACACCTTGAATCTTCATTATTTTTTATCCTGTCTTCAACACAGGACTATTCAGAGGTAATGTTTTATTCATAGCTGTGTTCCCACAGAGCCAGTCACAGAGTAGGCAATCAATAAATGTTGTTGAATGAAATGAGTACATTTACTTGAGCAAATATTTTATTCATTTCCCATTTCCTTACTCTATTTTATTGTTGTTATTTCTTAAGGCTTATCTTTCCCTATCTTCTCATGGCATTTCCCACCTCTGTAAATGTTTACCTTACTGCCTTTGCCTCCTTATTGTGACCTTAAGAAATTTCCACTCCTTTCTGGAATTCCTTCGTCTCTATTCCTTGTTTTAAATGCCCCACATCAGCTCTTGTTTGAGACTGGAAATCCTTCATGAGAACATCCCTCATTTTTTTGAATCTAAAATCTTCACTGTCAAAGCATAACCCTGCAAAAATGATTACTGACTGTAATTTATTATATTAAGAGTGTTGGCAACATTCTACACTAATCCAAAATGATGGTCCCACGAAGGAATTAAGAAATAGGAACACTCTTATACAGTTGGTGGGAATGTAAATTAGTTCAACCACTGTGGAAGACAGTGTGGCGATTTCTCAAGGATCTAGAAATAGAAATTCCATTTGACCCAGCAATCCCATTACTGGGTATATACCCAAAGAACTATAAATCATCCTACTATAAAGACATATGCACATGTATGTTCATTGCAGCCTGTGTACAATAGCAAAGACCTGGAACCAACTCAAATGCCCATCAATATAGACTGGACAAAGAAAATGTGGTACCTATACACCATGAAATACAACCCAGCAATAAAAAACGATGAGTTTGTGTCCTTTGTAGGGACTTGGATGAATCTGGAAACCATCATTCTCAGCAAACTGACATAAGGACAGAAAGCCAAACACCACATTCTCACTCATAGATGGGTGTTGAACAATGAGAACACATGGACAGAGGGAGAGGAGCATCACACACTGGTGGCAGTTAGGCGAGGGTAGGGGAGTGGGGGAGGGTGGGGAGCATGGGGAGGGTGGGTGGGATGACATGGGGAGAAATGCCAGATATAGTATGCACCTAAAGTAAAATAAATAAATAAATAAAAAATTTATAAAAAGATTCTAAAAGGTGCAAATAAGATGAAACTTGTGTAATAATAATAATAAAAGAATTAGGGTTTTGGAAAAAAGCATGTTTTCGAAAACTACTGTCTTGTTTAGTGATAAGACGAGGCCATGGTAATACACGCAAAGAGATTCTACCACTTAATATAGAGATTTAGGAGACTTTACCACTTAAATGAGTCCAGAGGCGAATTATTTTCAGGTCCTGCTCATATACTTGCTTTGAAGTCCCCAGACTTCTTAAACATAGTAACTGAATCCTAGGGCCTGTGGGGGAATACTCTCAGTTTATTGTTAGGTCCTTACTTCCCTCTTCAATCAACATTGTGGCAGAAATTTGGGTGTTCTGGGAACCCCAGTGTTATAGGAGAGTAAGAAAATTAATTTATGCACAAATTATGTCATAAATGAAACCCTGTCTCTACTAAAAACACAAAAATTAGCTGTGCGTGGTGGCGTGTGCCTGTAGTCCCAGCTACTTGGGAGGCTGAGGCAGAAGAATCACCTGAATCCAGAGGCAGATATTGCAGTGAACTGAGATCGTGCCACTGCACTTGGGCCTGGGTGATAGAGCAAGACTTTCTCTCAAAAAAAAAAAAAAAAAAGAAAAGAAACCAGGCTAACTTAATTAGAAAATGGTAGGTATTTACAGGTCTGTATTTTTAAGTTTGTACTTTATCTTCTTCCTCCCTGTTTTCTTTCTTCATCCTTTCCTCCCTCCCTGCTTTGTTCCTTCTTCCCCTTTCTTGCTCCTTAGAGTGTGGAGTTCTCTTGGTTTGTGGTGCAGCATCACTATTAGTCCTCTCCAGACTCTTCTCTTGTTATACTAGCATATTCCTTTTTACACTATTGCCCTTCAGTTGTTCTCCCCTATATGGACAATGGGTTAATATGAAATATTTATAATAATGTTTTGCATGTCATAAAAGTTATTCCACCATCAATCCCATTGTGTATTTTACCCTTTCCATATTATAATTTTAAGAATTAATTCAAATGCTGAATAATGTTCTGTAGTAGGTAACCTCTAACTATTCACATTATCCTTTTCAGTCCCTCCACTGAGGGACATCTAGGTGGTTCCAACTCCCCTGTAATATGCATATTCTTGTATGTCCCTAATTGATCATTTCTTTGGTGAGGGAATTCCAGTATAAAGGGGTTCTTGGACACAGGGTATACTTTTCCTTAATATCACTAAGCACTGCCATATTGTTCTCCAAAATAGCACCATTCTACAAAACATTAGCTGAACAATGGTGGTTTCTGCTTCCCATATCATCCCCAATACTCAAAGTTTTTCCAACACATATTTTTTAGTGTTTAAAGTGGGATCTCATTGTTTTGATTTGCTTTATTCTTATGAATTATATTGATATTTCTTCATATAATTACTTAACATTTGGGCTTCCTCTTTGATGAAATGACTGTTTTTCAGCTTTGGGTTTCTTCTCCTTTTCTTATTTTCTTGAAGTAGTTCCTCCTACCATCCTCTCACCCCACCATATATCATTCTCGTGTCAAGTTTTAGATGCTGCAAATATCTTCTTCTATAATGTCATCATTTTTTTCCTTTGTCTAGGATCTTCTTTTTTTAACAAATGAATACATTTTGATGTATTTAAATCTCTCTCTCTATATATATGTATATACACTTTTATTTAAAGATTATCATCTTGTTGTCTCATTTAAGAATTTTAATGTGTCTGAATGCTGGAAGGAAAGATGCTAACCTCCCTTGTCGATTTTGCTCAGTTTTTAAAAAGTCAACATAACTATTCATGGATCTATAACCAGTTATTTTGGCTTTATAATAATATGTTGTATCCTTTCAAAAGAAATCTAGGCAGATTTTAATTTTGATTGCACTGCTTTCATATATGATTTTTGGAGAACTCAACAATATTAAGTCATTCTTTAATATGTAGAGAATATATTTTCATATATTCAGATTATTTATGTCTGTCAATATTTTTGCAATATTTTGCAATACTTTTCAAGAGGTTCTATAAATTCTTTATTTATATTTATTGTACAATGTTTGCTATTATTAAAAAGTGCCATTTTTTTATCTACTGCTTAGAAAAATATGCTACAGAATTGTAAGTTTATTTTACATTGCTCTGAGAATGTATTGCTGGATACTGCTTTTTAAATAGAATTTGGTTGTCTCTTTTTAATTGAAAATTTGAATTTATTTATAGTTACATTTATTGACATGTTGGGATTTAAAAATTCAACCTTAAAATTTTCTCTGCAAAAAGTTTTTGTTTTCTGTTTTTTTCTGCTTTGTTTATGATTAACCAAGTTTTCTTTTGCTGATTAAATGTTATCTATTAATTTTTCTTTTTTGTATTATTGTCACTAGCATTTTAATGCACATGTAAGGTTAATTTTTCTAGCCAATTTTATGAACTTAACCAATATTTATATATATCCTGAAATGAGACAAATATTTTCTACCTTTTCACCTCTCTACCTTTGGTTCTGCTACTGTGTTGGTAAAATTTAAGTTCTAAAATTTTAGTTTTGTGTTGAAACAGATTTCCATTTTCTATCACTCACTCTTTAGCTCTTCTTCTATTTCTTCTCTTTTTTGCTTGCTTTTATTTTATTTTATTGTTTTATTTTCATTTTTTGAGACAGAGTTTCACTCTTGTTACCCAGGCTAGAGTGCAATGGTGCGATCTCGATTCACTGCAGCCTCTGCCTCCAAGGTTCAAGAGATTCTTCTGCCTCAGCCTCCCAAGTAGCTGGGATTATAGGTGCTTGCCACCACTCCCGGCTAATTTTTGTGTGTTTAGTACAGAAGGGGTTTCACCATGTTGGCCAGGCTTGCCTTGAACTTCTGACCTCAAGTGATCCTCCCACATTTGCCTTCCAAAGTGTTGGCATTACAGGCATGAGCTATTGTGCCTGCTTTCGCTTGCTTTAAAAAAAAGTCAATTATGGTCCTTGATCTTCTATACAACTATAATTATCTAAGTTACTTTTTAACCCATTTTTTCAATGTCTCTAGTCATACTCTACTTTTTATTGTAATTTTCAGAAGATCTTTATTACACAGAATATCTCAGGCTTTGAATGCATAAGAATATCTTAATTTCACTCATATTTTAATGACAGTCTGAGAAGTTATAATATTATAAAATCAGAGTTCATTTTATTCCATATTTTGAAAATATTTCTCCATTGTCTTTTATTTCTAGGGATTTTGCTGAAGAGTCAGATGTCAACCTAACTATCATTTCTTTTTTGGGTATTCTGTTCTTTCTTTCAGAAGCTTTTAGAAATTTTCTTTGTCTTTGGTAACCTTAAATTTCACTATAATAAGCCAGGGTATAAGATGCTTATCTATCTTTTTTTTTTTTTTTGGTCATGCTAAGAATCCATTCATTCCTTTTTATCTTTTTCTTTTCTTTTCTTTTGAAACTCTTGTCTTCTGGATATTAGGACTTTCTGTCTCTGGTGAAATTTTTCAACCCCTTCTTTCATGAGCTCACTGTTTCAATGTTTAATAATACAAATGCTGCTACTTATGACTTTGATTTTGTTTCCTCCTACGAGTTTTCATATCATGTATCTTTCAAACAAAAATTATGTGTGCACAGTTAAGGAGAGTTCAGTAGTACCACAAATCGTGTCAAGAAAAACAAGAGTCCCTGACTCTTCCTTTTTTCTTATTGGAAACCCACATTTCCTACTCTTAACTGATAATTTGGTGTTTATTTCTATATCTCTAAATAAAATAAGGCATTTCTTATGTTTATTAGTTGTAGTCATTTTCTATTGGTTTGATATTGTGGAAGATAAAAATTAAGCTCTTTTTTACCATTGCTCCCAATATTACTCCCCACTCAATTTTCTATGCCCATGCCAACAGTATGGGTATATAATTTTTGTTATCAAAATATGTTTACATTATTATGTCTGTAAAAACTGGGCCAAATAATGCACTACAATTACCTTTGCTGCATGACAACTCTACTTAATACTAGGTTAGTAACTGTATTTCTTTTATTTGCCTAATTTTCTATATGCTATCACTAATTTAGTTCTTTAGCTTTTGTCAGCCATGTAAATATCATGCAGTATGTTCATATATTAACTAATTTATTAATATTATCACCTTAAGTTTTTCCTGGATAGCACATTCTTCAGACTTGCTGCATTCTTCTCTTCAATTTGTAATGAATTTGGGTATCCATTTCCCCTAGAGCTTTAGCTTATAACAAGATTATGTAAGACAGGATCCCCTGTGTAGACAGCTATTTCCTTTGGCATATTCTAAGTTTTAGGTGTATAGAGTGAGTAGTAGAGCCCATTTGATTTTAGCTCTTAGCTAAGTTCCAATGACTATATTTTGTTTGTATTCTCTATTCACTATAATTACATAAGAGGAAAAGATAGAATTTAGGCACTAAACTCCTCAACAATCTTTATTGATCTGCTTTTCCAAGAGTTGCTATAAACTTCAATATTGATCTGAAATGGCCTGTGGACTAGTGTTTGGGAACCACTAAGTGAGCTCACCTACTTGTTCCACCTTCATTAATCCCATATATTGGCAACTCCTAAATCTCTATCTTTAACCCAGCCATCTTTCTTAAATTTAATATTCACGTCCAGCAAGCTACCTACCAAGAGGATGTTCTCTAAGTATCTCAGACTGACGTCAAGTTTTAAATATATTTTCTATAGCAATAGGCCCTCCTAGTTGCATGTGAGAGGCAGCTTAGATTAGTGTTTAGAAAAACAATTTTTGAGGAAGACTGTCTGGGTTAGAGTTCCAGTGCTACCACTTAATAGCTCTGTAACCTTGGAAAATTTACTTGGCCTCTCATTTGCAAGATAGGGATAAATAAAAGTAGGGTTGTTATGGGGGATTAGGTGGATTACAAAGTGCTTAGAAGCGAGCCTGACACATAGTAAATTATTTATGTCTCTTAAATATAAATACATGAATAATCAAATAAACTCATGCTAGAAACTCAAAAGCAATTGCTGTGTATTCTTCAATCCCTACCCATCCATTTAATTACTAAGCTATTGATAACTACTAACGGCTACCAAGTTTGTCTCCTATTTATTTCTTAAATAAGTCACTGGACCATAAACGATATGTCTGTTTGCTTATAACTTTATTTCTAGGCTGTACCACAATACTGGGCTCACTTAGTGGATGTTCAATGTATTTTTTATTGAATGGTTTAATAAATTACACATACTACATTGTATTATAATTTTTTATAAATATATACACCCACTAGAGTTAATTTCTTGACTATTAAGACTTTCTACTCTTCTTAGCACAGTGCTTAGAAAACAGTAGATACAAACAAATATCTGTTATATAGATGAATGAATGAATGAAAGCATTTAGATAAAAGAAGAATTCAAACCTAATAAGTTAGATTTCTTAGAGGCAGTAATGCTCTGACTGAGAAACACACTGCTGAAGTTAATAAAGCAGAAGAGCTTAATGTTATGTTGACTTTACTTGGCATCAGTTTTTTAAAAATAACAAGCATTTAACTCACGCAGACTATTGAAAGCAAGTAAGATATCTAAGACATACTAAAGTAAAGCCAATTATCCTGGCAACTAAGGGTATGTTGTATTTGCTTCTGGAAATGAGGATACATTTTTAGTAACAAATCAAATCGTGGTACTTCTGGGCTCTTTTCATATGGTCTGAGTTACTCTACTCCAGAAATGAAATATTATAATATTCTTGACCAAGGGTATCCACACTATTATAATATTTATGCCAAGTTATGTTAACTTATAAAAAAGCAATAATAAAACATAATAAAACTCTAAGCTTTCTAGGTGATGAAAATATTTTGTTACTGAAAGAACTATATAACTATTATATTATTAATAACATATATTCCTAAAATACATCAAAAATATTATTATAACATACTATGACTGACTGGTAATTGAGCTATATAAATTGAAAAGTAAATCTTTTAATTTTAAATCTGAATTAACTCCATGCTATATGTTGAGCAAAGCAACAACAGCACAATGCATTATTCCAATAAGATGACAATGAATTGACTGATCTACTTTACAGAGAAGAGCAAAAACAACAAAGCAAAGAAACATGCATGATGACAGTCCTGCAGACACCAGCTGTGCTGATTTTGCTTCATTTTATACAATGCACCAAGTCATTCTTTGATAGTAGTCATGGAAAACTATTTTATTTGTATTTTTCTTTATACTACACAAGAAAAATTATACTTAATATAGCCCAGGTATTCCAAAAAAGTATTTCTTAATTTTTAAAAGATTTTATAAAAATATATCAGATGACAAACAAAATGATAAATCTGTGCAATAACCTTTTGCTCTGTTTATTATAGTCTTATTCAATGGCTACTATATTTGCACTGTGGCATTTCCATATTTACAATACAGTATTTTAAGTCCCTTTTACAAGTCTATGAAATTATTACTCCTGTGTAGGAAATCATGATCCAGAAGAAAAGTTACGTGTTAAACAATTTTTAAAAATTGCTATTTAACTTAATAAATATTTATTAAACAATCACTGTGCTGGAAATTCTACAAGAGAAAAAACAGGCATAATTCAGCTACACATCTACCCATACTCATGCCCACACAAACACACACACACACACACACACACACACACACACACACACACAGTCTTATTTCTTGGTACCATTTAGAGGTTCAGCATCAGTGGTGTTCAGAGAAAGAGAGGACAACTTCTGGTTTATAAGAAGAGAAGTATGTCAGGAAGAAAGGACCAGATGAGCAGGGCATTGAAGAATGGGCAAGACCTTGACAGAGAATGTCGGGAGGACACGAGGTGGAGAAAGTTTCACTGGGCAGAGGACAGAGGCAGGAACTGTGAAAGCATCAGTTAGCTCAGTGGGGCTGGATCATAAAGGTTGGATATTTTGGAATACAGTGGAGGTAAGCCAGGCTCATAGCTCTGACAGTTTTGATGACCAGCTTAAGGAGTTTGGATTGTATGGTAAGTAAGGAGGAGCTGATAGAATTTAAGATATACTTGAATTTAAATATTTATTTTATGCTTGGACATACGATTACATTTTAATGTAAAAATTTAATTTATGATATAACTAATTTGTCATTTTAAAAAATTGAATACCTTATATTTTACACTCCATAGACGCATAATTAAAAGTGAGTGTAAATGAACAGAAATAAATTTAAAAGTCATTTCTCAAAATGATCACTATGTGAAATTCAATATGTTTTGTCAATCATTCAGTAGTTTCCATAATATACCTTCTGTGGGTAATAGCAAGAGGATGAAATTAACACCCACACAAAAGTTTGATGATAATGACTTACATATAAAAAATGGATGCTATTTGGATATTTGAAGTTGGATGACAATGAAGTTATTTTATTTTACTTTTTTTTTTTAGAAGCAATTAGGCTTACCAAAGCAAAAATATAAGAGAATTTGGAAAACACAGGGAAGTAAAAGAAGAACTTTAAAAATGTTAGAACTTTTAAAATAACACCTTGAAGTTGTATCATTTAGATGAATAATTCTTTGCATTTTTATGTATTTCTTTCTAATTTCATTTATTGGCCTGTGCTTATGTTGAGTGTGTGTGTTTGCGTGTGTATGAGAGAAAGAGGGAGGGTATTCTTTTTTTTTTTTTTTTTAATTTTTTATTGGATTATAGGTTTTGGGGTACATGAGCAGAGCATGCAAGACAGTTGCGTAGGTACACACATGGCAGTGTGCTTTGCTTTTCTTCTCCCCTTCACCCACATTTGGCATTTGTCCCTGCATATTCTCACTCATAGGAGGGTATTCTTAAAACAAAATCATTCTGTAGGTGTGATTTTCCAACCTGCATTCCTTTTGTGTAGCTTTATTTATTTATTTATTGAGGTATTATTTGTAAATAATAAATGGTACCTTTTGAAATCGCACTACTGGATAAGCTTAACATATTTATAAACCAATGAAACTATTACCACAACCAAGATAATGAACATATCTATCATCCCTAGAAGTTTCTTATGCCCTTTTGTAATACTTTCCCTCCTGCCTCTCTTTACCCCTAGACAATCATGATTTGTCTTTACTATGGACTAGTTCATATTATGTAGACTTTTGTATAAAAGAAAGTGCACATTATGTACTCTTTTCCACCTAGTTTCTTTCATTCAGCACAATGATTTTGAGATTCATCCATGTTGTTGTGTGTATTGATGGTATAGCCCTTCATTTTGGTGAATACTATTCCAGCATACGAATGTAATTTGTTTTTCATTTACCTATTAATGGACATTTGAATTATTTTCAGTTTTTGGCCATTACAAATAAAGCTACTATAAACATTTGTGTACAAGTCTTTCTATGTAAGTTTGCTTTCTTAGTCCATTTGTGTTGCTATAACCAAATACTTTTGACTGGATCATTTATAAAGAATAGATATTTATTCTTTATAAATGTCTGGAGAACGAGGGAAGTCCAAGATCAAGGTACCACCAAGTTGGGTGTCTGGTGAAGGACCTGGTGTCTCCTTCAAGGTAGTGCCTCACATAGAGAAAGGGTAGGAAGGGCGGGAGAGTGTGTGCTTCAACTACCAGCCCTTTTGTGAGGGTGGTAGTCACATGCATTCAGGCAGAGCTCTGGTGACTTAATCACCTCCCAATGGCCACATCTCTTAATACTGTTGTATTGGGGCTTAAGTTTCAACATGAATTTTGGAGGAGATGCCATCATTCAAACCACGGAACATGCTTTCAATTCTCTTGGGTAAATATTTTGGAGTGAATTGGCTGAGTCATATTGTAGGTATGTGTCTAACTTTTAAGAAACTGACAAAGTTTTCCCCACAAGCAGTGTATGTGAGTTTGTTTCTTCATATGCTTGCCAACACTTTTATGATCACTCTGGAATTTTAGATATTCTAGTACTTGTGCAGCTGTATCTCACTGTGCACTTAATTTACACTTCTCTAATAACTGATGATCTTGATCATGTTTTCCTATCCTCTTTTGCCATCCATGTATCTTGTTTATTAAAGTTTATGTTCAAGTCTTTTGCCCATTAAAAACTTTTATTATTGAGCTTAAGATTTCTTTATATTTTCTGGTTATAAGTCCTACAACAGGTTTGTGGTTTGCAAGTATTTTCTCTCAACTGGTAGCTTGTTTTTCTATTATCTTACACTGAAAACGATATATTATTAGCATTATGGGCAAAATTACACTTAATCATTGCTTTGAATGTTTCAATATCTCTGACTCCTAGTAAAATTGATTATTTTTAAAAGATAATTTGAGATTTGAATTTTATTTTGTTGTTTTCCTTTTCAGTTTTTTATAACGTTTTTATATATAAAGACTATACATATTTCATTTGTAAGATGTTTGGTAATTTGTAGTTCCCAGTGTGCTGTTTATCACTAAAATTTTATAATATGTTGAAATATATGTGTCTGAAGTGTCAATGCATTCAAACTTATTATTTAATAAAAATCTATTATTGATTTTATAAGATCAGTCATTTACATTTTTTTCTATGTACACAGTTTCATTTTTGAGGAGTTACTTTAGAAAATACATATGTAGTTAATATTTTGATATGTGATATGAGATAAGATCTAAAGATTACTTTCCAAGTCAGTGTTCTGAAATTTAATTGTTTTTAGGCCTCATCAGTGTATCATGTACCATTACTATATTCAAGATTCTTAAACAGGGTAATATTTAGTATGCATATCCTGTCCATCAATTCTTTTTTTTTTTTTGAGACGGAGTTTTGCTCTTGTTACCCAGGCTGGAGTGCAATGGCGCAATCTCGGCTCACCGCAACCACCTCCTGCTGGGTTCAGGCAATTCTCCTGCCTCAGCCTCCTGAGTAGCTGGGATTACAGGCGTGCACCACCATGCCCAGCTAATTTTTTTATTTCTAGTAGAGACGGGGTTTCACCATGTTGACCAAGATGGTCTCGATCTCTTGACCTCGTGATCCACCCGCCTCGGCCTCCCAAAGTGCTGGGATTACAGGCTTGAGCCACCGCCCCCGGCCCATCAATTCTTATATCAGTGCAGCATTGTTTTAATTATTGTAAGGCCTGGCTGGGTGGCTCATGGCTGTAATCTCATCACTTTGGGAGGCCAAGACAGGCGGATCACCTGAGGTCAAGAGTTTGAGACCAGCCTGACTAACATAGTGAAACGCTGTCGCTCCTAAAAATACAAAATTCAGCTGGACATAGTGGCAGGCATCTGTAATCCCAGCTACTAGGGAGGCTGAGGCAGGAGAATTGCTTGAATCCAGGAAGCAGAGGTTGCAGTGAGCAGAGATTGCACCACTGCACTCCAACCCAGGTGACAGAATGAGACTCCACCTCAAAAAAAAAAAAATTGTAGATGTATTATATAGTTAATACAAACAATTCTCCCCCATCTCTTGAAAAAGTATTGCAGCAATATTGAATGCAACTGTTTAAAATTTAAATACATTTAAAGACAAATTGATATTTTTGGAATTTCTGTTCTCCAATTTAAGAATATAGTCTATTTCTTCATTTATTACGCCCAACTTCATTTCACTCTGAATATTTGGAGTGTTCATTTGTGAGTATTACATAGTCCTTGATGATGGCATTATATTTTAGGCATTTTATCATGTCGTTATTATGAACAGGAACTTTTATTCATTTTGCTGATTATTACTGCTAAATATAAAAAATAAATTTTTCACATTTATTTTCACATGTTTAAATTACTATTTCCTCTGGTTAAAGAGCATTTTAGTTAATTTTGTAGGACTTTTTTGTTGGTTAATATCAGAAAATAATGATGTTCTTGTTCCTCTTCTTTCATCTTATTGATTTGGGCAGAACTTCTAAGACTATATTAAATCACAGTGGTGATAAAAATTATATTTATTGTTTTTCTGACTTTGATTGATACTAAGCCTACAGTTTCAGTATTAAGTGTTAACCTTTTGTTGATTTAGACTGATATTCTTTAATACCTTAAGAAAGTATTGTACTACTTGCAGGCTTTTCATACTTTCAAAAAAGTCATATATGTGTCACATATTTTATAATCAAAGTTAAAAGTTGTTTTTTACTTTTTAAATATGATCATGATGACAGTGCATCTAGATGTAAAAAATTCTGGCTAAATAGATTCAAGGTCTGTAACTTTCTCACTCTTAATTCCTACTTGCTGACATAAAATATCTATGTTCTTAAAATAATAAAATCGTTATAGCAGAGGAAGTAAAGAAAGAATATAATCAGCTTCAAGGAATTACTGGAAAATATAAGTGTCAGATTAGTCCGACAGAGAACCTAGATTAGGAAAGATACAGTACTTTGACACTCAAGTCTACTTGTTCTTCAGTGAGCTTTGGAGGAAATTTCTAACTTGGAATCAACTAGGCAAAGAAAGCAGTTGTCAGAGAAAATGGTGATAGTGATTCATTAAAATATTCTTGCTCCAAAGATAAAGCCTAATATGATTCTATCAATCAGTTTGGGTGTGTCACTTAACTCTAGAGTTAATTGTATTCAGCCACCATCATATTTAATTTCTGCTTGTTGATATTTTCATTTTTGAGTCTAAACTATAGGTCAGTGTTCCTCACACTTTAATGTCCATGAAAAACATTTAAGGAGACTATTTTAAATAAGTTTTTAATTTTTAATTTTTGTGGACACATACTACATGTATATATTAATAGGTTACATAAGATATTTTGATACAGGGATGCAATGTGTAATAATTACATCAGGGTAAATAAAGTATTCATTATCCCAAGCATTTATCTTTTGTTTACAAACAATTCAATTATGCTCTTTTAGTTATTTTAGAATGTACAACTAAGTTATTTTACTAGAGCCATTCCATTGTGCTAGCAAATACTAGATCTTATTCTTTGCAAGTTTTTGTATCCATTAACCATCTCCACCTCTCCCCAACCCGAACCCCTAACCTTTTCCAGCCCCTGGTAACCATCCTTCTCTCTCTACCTCCATGTGTTCAATAGTTTCAATTTTTATCTCCCATAAATAAATGAAAACAAGTGAAGTTGCTTTCCTGTGCTGGCTTATTTCACTTAACATAATGACCTCCAGTCCTATCCATGTTGTTGCCTTTAATATAGTTTCAATGGGCATTTATTGGAGTTTGGTCATATTGTAGCCCCAAGCCCAGAAAATATGGTCCAGGCTTGGGATAGGGCCCCCAAATCACCATAATGTAGTGCTGCTATGGGACAACACTTCTAGTAATACGCCTAAACACGGAAGATCTTATTACAGTTGAGGATTTAAATATACATTCACGTGTTTTATAAATATTATTAATGTAAAAACAATATAATTTAGAAAAATTGGGAGATGAGGGTGTGAAGCAGTTGTAATTGTAGATGAGCTAATTTCCTCATACTTCATAGTGAGGCATTGATAATTTAAAAAAGAAAGAAAATCAAAGTATTACAGATAATAAAGAAAATATTGCATATCATTCCACCACTTAGAGGTAAATTTTAGATGTACACCAACTTCTCTGCTCACATACAAAATTTTACAAAGATGTGATCATATTATTCATGCCAATCTGTAACTTCCTTTTCTTTATTCTACCATTTGTTTATCAGTTTAAGTCAGCACAGCTTTGTCTGGAATGAATTACCAAAAAACAAAAACAAACACAAAACAGAAAACGGTGTTTAGAACTTCAGATTAAGGATTGCGGACTTAACTAATTTAAATCTCCAACAAATGTGCTAGGAAATTTCTGCTTCTCTATCTGATTAACATTGTTCTTCAGTGACTATTGGGAAATGGTTTTATGTCTCATCTCTTTGACCTTCTCATGTGCATGAATACATTAAGAGATTTTTGAAATATTGAACCTTCTTAAAATTACTAGCATAAATCATATTTAATTATGACATATTTTTACATTTCCTATTCGATTTAATTTTGTAGTTCTCTTTTTAAATACTCCTTGAGGATTATACTCCCTTCTCTACTACCCTGCCTCCTTCCATTTTTCCCCCCACTTTTTCTGTATGGTTTTAGTGTAAAACTTTTGTTAATATGATAAAAGTGAATTACAGAAAAAGAGCAGAAAAGACAGCTAGAAGAACTCTTAATTTATTTCATAGTCATTGGCTTATTAGGCTTTAGAATACAGACTGTGAGGACAGTGACTGTGTTGGTCTTCATTGTTGCTTTTATTTTGGTCCCTGCAATAGTGCCCTGTACATAGGGAATACTCAATAATTATTTATTATTTAACTGGTATTCAATGCTCTTTTAATATAAATGTTTTAATTCCTTGTTTTAAAATCTGATATTTAATAATTATTTACATTCAACATTTTAGTGTTCATTTAGTATATCTTTCAAAAATAGGGCAATGATATATCCCTGTTTGCCTGGGACAGTTTGAGGTATGGTTTACATCTATCTTCTAGGCATAATTATTGATAGTGGCTACCTTTCATTTTCAAAAGTGTCTTGATTTTGAAATAAACTACATGATCACTCTATCATAAACCACCCAGAATAGATTTTTCTTTTTGCAGTCCGAGAGTCTGTCTGTTAATGACAGGCAATTAACAATTTTTCTCTCATAATTGATATATTTTATTTCTGAGTACTCATTTTGTTATTTTGTTTCATAATGTTTGCTGTTAAATTTTTGGGTTGTTACGTAGACTATATTTTTTTGCCTTTTCTTTTTCCTCTAATGAATTCCAAGGTTTTAGTTTTCCTATCATAATTACCATTGTGATTTTTAAAACGTATTCAAATACATATTTTTCAACTTTAATAATTTTAAAAGATGACTTATAATCTACTTCACAAAGAGGCAAATTCAACTTGCTTTTATTTTATTCCTCTCAACTACCAGTTTTTTTTGTTTTCTTGACATTATAGTACAAGTACATAATTTGTGCCTAATTTTATACAGAAACAAATACACTAACTGAGGAAAAAAGACAAGATGGTAATAAAAGTGGCTTCCAGGTCTCTGAACAGCTAAATCTCTATGTGTGCAGTGAGATAGATGGAAATCTCTTCCTATAATTTACTTTTCTTGCTCATCTGCTCAAATACATTTTGGTAATATAATATTGTTCCTGAGTTCTAGCACATCATTTTTTAAACTCTAATTTTAGAGCTGTTGGAATTTCCATGAATTTATTTAATAAGAATTTATTGAATGTCTCAATAAGAGGTTTTGATTCAATGCTGATCAATGAGATGTGGCAGACATTTGGCTGAGTATGCTTCTCAAACTGTCTTCCTAAATTGTATAAAGCACATGCCAGAAGAGGCATTCAATATCTGAGAGATTCTGCCTCGATGTAAGTTACATTTAAGTGCTGCAACATCCTGTAACTATGCTGGGAAACAGTCTGGAGACAAAGCAGGCATATCAAGGATAGAGATGAGAAATTAGGAGGGCATCTGGTTCTTGACAATTAGGAGCCAGATTAGGAGCTACCCTATCTCTGGACCTCTTGCTATCTGAGAGAATCAATTTTTTTATTTCTTAAGCGAGTTTAAGAATGACTTTTCAATTACTTGTAACTTAATGTATGCTAGTTAATAGATATTTCAACTCTTTCCCCATTTTTCTAAGCTCCTTATATTTGAATTTGATGTCCAGTTTTATTTTTATATGCATCATGAGACACTTGTAGGCACTTGAGAAATTAATAAGGAATTAAAAGAAGGAGGAAAAACAGAAAAGGGCAGGTGATAAGTGAAAAAACAAGAAATAGGAAGTGGTACAAAAAGAAAAAGAACGAGAGAAATAGATGAATACAAAAGAGTTCTAGTGTATTCATTTACAAATAACAATACTCTATAATCATGCTTGATAAAAATCTATCTTTCTGTTTTCTAAGGTGGACAAAACTGCAGATGCCATAATTCCTTTCCGTAATGCATTCTAGGGTTTGATATTTACTTTAAAATGCTAAAACAAAACAAAACAAAACACAACTCTTTTTTCCATTGAATTCACCATTTACTGTTTTTGTGACTTTAGTCACAGTAAGGGCTAGTTACCTGCTTGGTAAACTATCACCAGTACAATGCCTGGGAGTACCAGGAGATAGTATGCAAGGGACGTCCACATTATCCTGGGGAAAGTGGTCAGGTCATCAAGAGCTCCAGAAAGTGATTTGGGACTGACTTTTCACAAACAGATTAAAAGAGCCATAATTGGGCTAGGTAGAGGGATATTTGAGACAAAGAGAGGAAGATGGAAAAATTAAAGGGGTATGAAAAAACATGAGTTACTGAGTACCAGCTCAGCTGTAGGGACACCCACCCAGGCGGTGCTAAAGGAAATGAGAGAAAGACAGCCAGACAGAACAATAAAGTGGATCTATCTGGGTGGCCAGCAGCCTTCCAAACTGAAAGCTTCAGGGGCTGACAGCATTCCAGGCTAAGGCCCCAAGTAAACACTGACCCATGCATTTACTCTCTCTGAACAGGTGAGTATTGTTAATAAACAGGTGTTCAGTATTTTCTCATAACACAAAACACACCAAGTAGGCAGCTGGTGTTCACTTACCACTGATCACAAACAACCTAAAAAGTATTCTCCACGAGGGAGCCACGGAGGCAGGGTTAGATAGCGTCAAGAATTGTTTTAACAGGTGTATGGTATTTATATATTGTCCTGCTACTTTGGAATGCCCCAAGTAGTTTTCTACTTGGGGAGGGGGGCGGCTAGGTTTTCCTTGCCATCCTTCTTCCTAGCAAACAATATATTTTATCATACACTCAGCGTTTCTTAATATTCATACACAACATTTTTCAGCAGCTTAACATTTCTTAACAATGAGGCAGTCTAGTATCTAAACTCTATTGTAAAACAGAAGCACACTTGGCATTTTCAAAAAACAGCACAGAGGCTTGCATGGCTTGAATCTGAGTACAGAGGAAGAAAGCAGTAGGAGAGGAGGTAGATGAAGGAAGACCATGTGCACAGTCAGTGGTATTTGAAAAATACAAAAAAGTCTGAAAATTACCAGTATTCTATGAAAGAAAGCATTAAAAAATGTCCAGAGTTGAGAACTGATGGATAGTTAGGGTTCAATCCACAATCTTACATAATGTAAGGGTTTCACTAACCTTTCAGCCCAGAGTTCATACTCCTTAGCAGAAATCACAGCCCAGAGTTTCACATTATTTGATTTGCACTTTAGAAATATCACTCTGGCAGCCTTGCAGGGAAGTCCACACGAGGAAAGACAAAGTTCTGTGTGTGTGCAGAGGAGGTGAGAGGACACAGAGACCAGTTCTGCTATTACAATAATCAAGAAGAAAATGAGGCCAGAAAGATTGCATTGATTAGATAAAACTGTGGTGAGAGAATGTAGACTGAGGTAATTTTAAGTGTTTTTTTTTTTTTCCTTGGAAAATGGAATGGTTGGTTGTTACCTGCAGACATAGGGAACAGAGGAGAGAAGAATGAGTTTAGTTTTAGACATGATGAGCTTAAAATGTTTGTGAGGTTGATTCTAGGCAGCTGGAGCTCCGCAGAGAGTTCCAAAGCTGAGAATCAAGTTTTAGATTAATTGGGTGGTGTGTGAAGTCATGGATTTGGGTGAGTCAGGAGAGGAGAACTTAAGTCAAAAGCAAAGTGAGGATAGAACCTTAAAAGACAACAAAATTTAAGAAAACCATGGTGAAGAAGTAAAAAGAAGCAGCTATTAAATAGGAGGTTCTAGTGGCACAGAAGGCAAGAGAACACAGTTTCCATAGCAGTGTTCTCAGGCAGTTCCAAACCCCACTGAGAGTTCTTATGTGGTGAAGACAGAAACCACTCATTATATTTGATTTGCTAACAGACATGAGTATTTTCCTGTTAGTTTCTCCAGCTAAGCCATTTCTTGGAATATTGCCATATAGCAGATTCCTTATTTCTCATTCAATCTTTCTGGGTACATCTGAAACCAAAAGTAATCTTGGTATGAGTGTATAAATTTAGTAAATATTTGTTAAAAACTCAGTAGATGAAAAGTTAAGCCCTGTTGTTTGCTAATTTGACCATAGAGTATCAATTAATATCTCTGGGATTTAAGTTTCTTACACGTTAAATAAGAGAAGATGGTTAGATCGTTTCTTAGCTTTCATCTCTGATATTCTATGGCACTATAATTTGCCAATGTCCAAAGGAATAGGTGCTCCAGTTTGCTATTTGATCAGGTTTTAGCCTTACTTCCTTTCTGGAGTGAGTGGAGGGAAGTAAATGCCACATGAAAAAAAACAGGGTAAGGATCAATCTCACCAACATTTAGTATTGTCTTATTCATTGCCTTGCTCAATTATCAAAGGATTATAAATCCTGGGAACAATAAATTTTAACTTAAACATGAGAGTAAGCACTTGACTCCATAATAGTCATTTAAGTTCTTTCAATAATTTTCATGCAATAAAAATGATTTATTAGAACTAGGGATATAAGACCAAAGACAGTTGAATTTGGAAGTGGGATATAATTTCAGTTACAGACTCTGCATAGTTGTTAACCAATATAAGTATTATTTTATGTTTTGTTTTGCATCTCAACTCTTAATAGCTGGGAAAATCTTCCCTAAAGAGCAGCAGAAACTTGGCTTATGAGTACCCTGTGGAAAATGAGGTATATAGTACTAAATGAGACAAAATTCTACTACAATCTTACTTGCTATATTCTTAGTCACACTACTTATAAACATTATTTCACCTCTTTACAAGGATAATAACTTTGTGTGTGTGTGTTTTAGTTTAACTGTTTTTTTCAGTTAATTGTAGCTACAAATGCAGTTTTTGGTTTCCTCCATTGGAGGCATCTTGCAAAGCTGCTGCAACATCACAACCAGTATGTTGACTTTGATACAGCTAAGAAAAAGAATATTTCCAGCGCCACATGGATTCCTTGTGTTACTTTCTTATAGCTACAATCTTTATCCTCCAACACACAATCTCCGCTTAATCCTTTGCAACCACAAATCTGTTCCCCATTTCTACACTTTTGTCATTTTGAAAATATTATATGAACGGTATGTAAACTTTTGAGATTGGCCTTTTTTACTCAGTATGATTCTCCATTTAGGTTGTTGCCTATATCAATAGTTTGTTACTTTTTATTGCTGAGTGGTGTTTCATGGTGTAGACATACCATAATGTCTTTAAAAATTTACTCACTTAAGGACATCTGGATTTTTCCAGTTTGGAGCTGTTATGAGTAAAGATGCTATAAACATTTATGTACAGGTTTCCAAAGGAACAAATTCTTTATTTCTCCAAAATAAATGCCCAGGAGTATAATTTCTAGGTCGTATGGTAATTGAAGGTATAGATTTTTAAGAGATTGTCAAACTGTTTTTCTGAATGGCACTACTATTTGACATTCCCACCAGTATTTATGAGTTATCCAGTTTTTCTGCATTCTCATCAACATTTGATATTGTAACTATTTTTTTCCTTTTAGCCTTTCTGATAGGTTTGCAGGGTTGTCTCATCAATTGTGGTTTTAATTTGCATTCCTCTGTGGCTAATGCTGTTGAACATCTTCCATAGTTTGTTTACCATCTGTGCATTTTCTTTTGTAAAGTGTTTGTCCGCACCTTTTTGCCCATGTTTGAATAGCATTTGATTTTCATTATTTAGTTCTGAGATTTCTTCATATGCTCTAGATACTGGTCCTTTCCTGGCTTTGTGGTTTGGAGATATTTTTCACCAACATATAGCTTGTCTTTTCATGATCTTAACGAGGATTTTTTCACATAGCAAAAGTTTTTAATTTTGATGAAGTCCACTTTATCATTTATTTTCTTTTATGGATTATATCATTGGCATTAAGTATTGGAACTGTTTGCCTTGACCTGGATTCTAAAAGTTCTTTTTCTTTTTCTAGATATTTTATAATTTTATATTTTACATATATGTCTGATTCATTTTGAATTGATCTTTGTATAAAGTGTGAGACTTAGATTGAGGCTTTTTTTTTTCTTTTTCTTGTGGAAGTCCAAATAGTTTAGCATCATTTTGTATATTTATCTCATATTCTGTAAACTTAATGAACTCAATTATTAGTACTAGGAGTTTTTTTTAAATTCTTCAGAATTTTTCACATAATAAATGCATCTGCAAATAAGGAGTTTTATTTCTTACTTTCTAATCTGTATGCTTTTCATTTCCTTTCCTTGTCTTAATGAATCGGCTAGAACTTCCAATACTATGATCAATAAGAGTAGTGAGAATGCACTACTTCTCTTATTTCTGACTTCAGGAAAAAAATTCAGTACTTTACTATTAAATATAAATCCTTGCTGTAGGTTTTTGAAGATGTTGTCAAGCCAAGTGAGTTCCCCTCTATTTATTACCAGATTTCTGTTAATGGTGTGTGCTTAACATTATATGAGTAAGAACTAAGGAATTTAATCTAAGACATGGAAATCATAGGTGAATTAAAAGAAATTAGTAAATGTTTTTTCACCCTGGAATATAAAACTCTTATGAGATCAGTTATTTATATTTGATTTTTATTGGGCTTTGGTCACAAGGGTGAATTTTTGAATTGATAATCTAACATTTATTTTCTGTAGATCTCTTTCTCTGATTTTTTTATTGGAGATTTGTTAATTTTTATTAATATTAGAAATGATTCTCAACATAAAATTTAAAGAAATCTTAAGATAAAGTATATTCCATGCATTTTAATTTAAAGAATAATAGAGAATGGTTTCTATATTTACAACAAGTAAAAGTGGTGAACTGAAATTCCCTGTCTAATAAATTCAGAATGTCTAACATGATGCCATGTATATCTGTCTAACCATATACTGCTTATACTTTAAAGATCAAATTTATCTTAAACACTTGAAAAAAATAAAAAGAAAGATGCATGATCAACACATCAGAAATCTAGAACAGAGCTTTCCAATAGCATTTTCTGTAATTATAGAAATGTTCTATATTTGTACTGACCAATACAATAGCTAGGAACAACATGAAGATGCTGAGCACTAGAAATGTGGCTAGTAAGATAGAAGACCATTTTAAATTTTATTTAATTTTAATTAATTTAATCTTAAGCACAAATATTCACATGTGGCTAGTAGCCACCATACTGAACAGTGTAGGCCAAGAATCTTAGGTTTTCCAACTTATCATAAAGCTATAATCTATTATAATTTCAACATAACTCTTGCTTTCTTCTATAAGATGTGCACATCAAATCTGAAGTTGAAATATCAATTATTAAAACCTGTTTGTTAATATTTAACATATACAGAGCAATTTAACCTTCCAAATAATATATTATCCCAAACTAGAAAGATCCTGCGCAAAGCAAATGAAAATATTTATTCTATGTAGGGAGAGTTGATAAAGAGCAAATATATTTGACCAATGTATTTCTACTAGTTTCCATGCCAACAGAATTTTGATTATCATGATATTTGATGGTAATTAATATGATGAAATGAATATAGAATACCTATCCTGAAAGCATTTTATTTTCTGGTAATGTGAATAATCTCTAATGAGGATTACTTCTAGTTGTTTTTGTTAAGTAGAATTTTTTCTCAAAGTCTAGATATAATAGAACTCAGAAGAATAGAAAAATAACTTAACAGTTAGAACATATTAATTTCTTTTTAATTTAGATCCTTCACTGAGGTCCCTATTTTCAAGTGAAATTAAACTGTCCTGTAAAATTACACATCTATGTATTACATTAACATTTTAAGAGCTAGAAATAATAAGATGGAGTGTAGAATTAAAATCGGTTATGAATTAGCACAGTGAGGACCCCCCCAAAAAAGAAAAGAAATAATAAGAAACCACATTTTTTGCACAGCAAATGACTACTGTCATAAAAATCTTTTATGTAAATCTCTATTGCTTAGAATTTAAATTATAAATTAAAAAATATTACATAAATTCTATCTGGAGAATCAAAGAGAATAAAAATAATTTTCTCAGACCCTAGACTCAAAAGCCAAATTATACATTTTGGTTTCTCCAAAAATATTTCTATAAATTATTTTATTCCAGAAAAGAAATAATATATAATTACACAATTTACTATGTTTAACCACTTTTCTGTGTGTGGCTGAACTGCAGTCATTAAATATTGTGTAGACTTTCTCTAATATGTCTTCACATTTTAATCACACACACACACACACACACACATACAGATATGCATACAGAATTCTATATATACATATAGAATTGAAACCAAAATAGAACCCCTTTATTAATACTGCTTGAATAAAATAGTCAATTCATACACACAGAGACACACATGATGGCTAAAATGTTTTGAAATGCCAAAATACAATTTTCAAAAATTTTAAAATGACTCATACAAATATAAAACAACGACATGTCAAAGATTTTAAAAATAATTAAAAAGTAAACCAGCAGAATGCTAAAGGTGATTAAGAGGAGAAATTTATGAACAGCAATTAATATCATCAGTCTGGAAACGATGGTGAAATAAGTTGGGTAAGTTTGAGACAAACTTGATTCATGTTCTAATTAATATCCTATAGGGGAGCAAAACATAACCTTTGGGGTTTTCTTTTCTTCTGGAAAGATGTAATTTGCATCTTTCATGGACAAAACATACAATTTAGCATGTGATTTCTATAGTTAAGCTCTAACCAATAATAAATGTAAGTGCAACAATAAAAAGTATATCCTCCACAGAATTAAGTAGTCCTTGAATACGCGTGTCAGACAATGCTCTAGTAAGACGGTGAAAGGACATGCAGCCATTCTTTTTTCCTATTTTCAAGTTTTATATAAAATTTTTTAACAGAAAGGAAGAATTATGTTTTAGAATTTTTTTTTAATCAAGATATATCTTTTAAAAATCAGACTGATCACGATGGTTCATTCCTTTAATCCTAGCACTTTGGGAGGCCGAGTTGGGCAGACTGCTTGAGGCAAGAGTTCAAGACCAGCCTGGGCAACATGTCAAAACCCTATCTCAACAACAATTAAAACAACAACAACAAAAACAACAACAACAACAAACAATAATAATAATAATAAATAGCCAGGATTAGTGGCATGTACCTGTAGTCCCAGTTACTTGGGAGGCTGAGTTGGGAGGATGGATTGAGCCAGGAAGCTTGAGGCTACAGTAAGTTGTGATTGAGTCACTGCACTCCAGCCTGGGCAACAGAACAAGAACCTATCTGGAAAAAAAAATCAGAACATTTCATTATAATAAAAAGACATAGTTTATTTCTTGAAAAGCTTTTGAGAAATACATAATTTTATTTTATGACTTATGAGCCAAGTTTTACCAAAGCTAATAAGCTTGGAAAAGAGAATGTTATATATTTCTATATGGTAACAGAAAGAATTCAAGAATCATTTCAGTTATAAATGTTGATCAAACTAGAAGTCAAGTCTGTATACAGACAATGTAGAGCACAATTATTCCAGTTTTCTGTCAATGACATCATTATCATTGTAGAGACCAATCTGCTGCCACCTGCCAGACTAAGACTCCAAAAACTAAAAACAGTCTGGTAGAGTTATATTTTTTTGGGTCTGGTGGAATGGAGTGTAAAACCTAAAACTGAAATGTGACCATTATAAGAAGAAGAATCCCCTATCTCCTTCCATCCTTCCTTCCTTCTCCTTTCCCTCCCTCCCTCCCTCCCTCCTTCCCTCCCTCCCTCCCTCCCTCCCTCCCTTCCTTCCTTCCTTCCTTCCTTCTTTCCTTTCACTCTTCCTCTCTTTCTCGCTTCTTTCTAGATTAAGGAAACATATGTTCCCCTTCATATATCCTTTGGGTTATGAGGTGAGAAATCCTGAACAGCCCACAATTTGGTGAGGTAAAGAGACCACCATAAGCAGCAGATAAAACATACAATGGCAGGTGTTTCTCCAAGAAAAAAGCCTGTGCAGGCTAGGTTTCTTTCTAAAGTGGGAAGTTAAAACAACAGGAAGTCACCTGGTAGGGTTTTTATTCCTACATTGAATGGTGGCACAAAATTCTCTCCCAAATTATTCCAGGGATACAATGCAATGCACTTCAAGTCAATGGAGGGGCCATCTGCAGTATTAGGTATTAAAACATGTTGTAAACCTACAATAGTGAAAACAAGGCACTGGGACAAGAATAGATAAAAGGCCTTATTTCAGAAAAAAATTCAGTATAAGAATAATGGTGTTTTAAAAACATTTGTGACAATAATTTTGAATTATATTTTCTTTATGAGTATTTCTCTTTTACATAACTTTAAGAATAGATCTGAATTATACCATTACATATATACCATATTTTACCAAAGTTCAGAATTATATGGTAACCATAATATACACACACATATATAAACATTACATCTCACACTTTTATTAAATCAAAAATTAAAATAGGGGTTTCTTTGATCTCACTTGTCAACATTAAAGAATAATGAAGTATGTATAATAAAAAAAGGAAAAGTACAAAGTCTCTCATTGCTAAGGCTGAATTATAGGAAGATTACTTTACCATACACTGCCCAACATTTTAGGTTTCTCTGTTTTTCATCAAAGCAGATCTGGCAGAGAAACACATGTTTTCAGTGTTGCTCCATGAAAAGATATTCTTCACTTTAGTATTCATTATGCACAATGTATGCAAAATGCAATGAGCCAACTGACTCACACTTTGGTGTCATGCAAATAAAACCTAAACACAAGAAAGTGTAACATCTAGTAAAATGTGCATAAAGCCACAAAGGCCAAGATAAGAAAATGGATAGCTAAAAAATGCAATTAGCACATTCACTGAGGGCAACCAGTAGAATTTGGAGATGAGCCATACAAATATAATTTTGTGCTTTTGGCTAAGAATAATGTTACCATTATAGGCAAATAGAGACTCACATTTGCAGAACAGTTTCTGCATTTGATTAAAAAAAAAGTGAGAGCTTCTACGAAGATAGGTGGAAGGCAGACACGTAAGTGTGTCAAAATGTGATATATTTTTAAAAAACATAAGTGCATATACATCTTGATTTTTTTCATCACTTTCTAATGTTTAGTGTTCACATTCTTTTCCAATATTAGAGAAAATATTATTTAATCATGCAACATTTAGTAATTTAGGTAAGATAGGCACAGAGTTTCTTCATAAAGATAAGAAGATTAATTGCCCTTTTCCCCACAGAATAGTGAATAGTTGAATGTGTGTGTGTGTGTGTGTGTGTGTGTGTGCACATGCATGTATATTTACATGCATAGAGTTTATGTATTGATTATTTGTAGCTTGAATGCTTGGCTTCTTTCAATCAATGCATACAAAGTCAGTTTGATCATTTGTGTAGGTGACAAAGTAGAATTTATAACAAAATCCACAGAGCTCAGATATTTAGGTTACTAATTCCAGCAATCAGGTAGTCAGTTATTCCAAGTAGTTGAATTGGTTTAGGTTGTTGAGATATAACCAGAAATTAGTATGACAATAACAGATTACTATTCAAGAAGTCAAGCTCAAGTGTGGCAAAACTAAAGGGACATGGTAAATGAAGGGGCAACAGGTTTTCTAAAATATAAGAAAGTCACTGGAAGGAAAAGGATAAAATATAATCTTTTCTAAAGCCAGCTCTATAAGCAAAATTAAAAAGTAATTAATCTATTTCAGTGGGTTTTCAACTTTTTGGATTTGTATGACCACTAATGGTTATCACACATGATCGGTCACAGTATACCAATATCTCAGACACCTAGAGAAGCCGGGGGCGGGAGGGCAGCGGCAGCGGCAGCGGCAGGCCTCCTGAAGAGGCTCCTAGCTCCCTTCCAGTTTGTAAAGGTTCTTGGCCTTGCTAACCCAGAAGAATGGGGAAAGGGGCCCCATGAGTTTGCTGTTAGAATAAATATGGTGGACCCAAAGAGAGGATCCAGAGAAGGAATCCAGAGAGGGAGCAGCCGGAGTTTAGCCCTTGAGTTATTTTCTCCCCATTCATGTTCTCGTCCAATGAAAGGAGTTCTTTCAAACTTCGTCTGGAGTGATGTATCTTTGACTCTGACACTGGATTGGCTAATGGGTCCACAACAGAACCCCGGAGCTGGGGAAATCCAGATAAGAACTTTACATTTTCGGATAGAGGCAGCAGCAGGAAACTCCTGCCTTTGAAACCACGCCCCTTGTGGACCCAGAAAGAGAAGTTTTTCTTTAACACAGTCCCTCATTCACAGAATTCAAACAGTTACTGGGTCTCTATTTGAGAATAATTAATTATTGCAAATAAGTACTTCCTTAAAGACTCAAGTGACAACCATCTCTGAATTTGCTAAGTAATCTGCCATGTTATGGAAGCTAGCTTGCAAACACACCCACCAACCTTGTCTTTCCCTCAGTGAGTCCTAACCTGCTCCACAGCAAACCACAGGATGCTTTTTGCTCCATATTCCGTCTGACAGACATTGCAATGACCATATGTATTCTTAGTTGTAACCAAAATACATTTTACACATAGCAAAATTTGGCAGCATACCCGGAAAACATTTGTGGTACATTCCCATATGCCCCAGGATGCCAGTGGAGGGCAACTGATTCAGTTGATTATTGCAGTCACATAAGAGGCAAACAAAAATGTTTGACAAACATGACCTGCAACGTAGTCACACACACAAAAAAGAATGGACAAGTAATTCCTAGTTGACAGTGGTTTGGCAGAGGAAAAGGCATTTGTGAGGAATGGAATAGGATTTTAAATTTGAGATATTCACATTGGGTTCTCTATTTTCTTTAATTGACTCTGGAGCATATCCAAATGTTTGCTGTTGATGTGTATTTATATGGTAGAAGGGTGCAATCTGTGAGCTACAAGAGGATCATGACAGCTGGTAATTTATTTCTAGTTTATTAATTTTTTTTCAAGTATATTCTTTGAAATTATTTGTTCAGGAGAAATTGAGAAGTGAAATAAAATTCCTTATTTAGTGCTCTGTTGTCAATGAAAGTTTGAGTTCCAGTTCTACAAGGGAATAGCTGTGCAATCTTGGTCATGGTGCTTAATCTAGGCTTTAGTTTTCATATTTGTAAAATGTGGTCAATTGATAAAGACCTCTCACAGGGTTAAGAAGTTTAAATAAGATAGTATGTAGAAAATATTTAGCACAGTGTCTAAAAATGATAAGTTCTTAATAACTGCAACCTGTTATTGTCATCCAGCTTACTTGTGACTACAACCAGATATTTAAACAGCTGGAAATAAAGCAAATATAAATGTAACTCTGAATCACACAATAGAAAAATTTAGGAAGTCACAGATCCTGAGAAGTTTAAATTACTAAGATGATAGTGAACAGCTTCCCAGAAACAGTCTGAGGAAGAGAGATATGGAAACAAAAATTATTTTGTATAAAAACACAACTATCATTTAATCTAAGATTTATGAGAGCCAAAGTATACAGATTTGTTCCTTCAGTCCTTCTTTTTGAAATGTTTCCATATATCCTAAGCAGAGAGGATTACACAAGGCATTGAGAGTCTCATAAATCTGTGAAACAAAATGAAGGAAATCAATTAGAATAATGATTGCTTTTTATTACTGAGTACTGTTTTGAAATCTATCTGGCAGGCATCAACTTTCTGTATCCAGAGGTATCCAAAGGAGTTCTGTAAAATATATTTTTTATTTGCCACAATAAAATGGATATTCTCGAAGAAGAGAAAGGATAATTTGGTAAGAGATATTCTAATACAAAATAAGAACTTCGAATATTTGATACAACAAAGTAGGATGGATGGGTACTTGCTGAGAGAAGTGATAGCCTGACATAATTATGATCCAGAAAGCCACCTTGGAGAGCGGCACACCAGAAAGTGGTCTCTGCCAAGGCCACTGCACAAGGGTGTAGACTGGCCCAAGGGTGAGCATCCTTTAGAATCTAGTTGCAATAGAGTTATTTCTTAGGTCATTGAATGGTAGCTTGAGTTCGTCTTTTACATGTTATTGTCTTCTTACAGTCTGTGAGAAAACATCAACTTCAAAGTTGGTCTTTCATTTTTTGAGGAAGGTTGAAATTCACACAATAATATGCCACTGTTGTCCATGGTCAATGACAACACCTTTCAGAAGGTGAGTCGGGTAGCTCCCTCTGCTGTGCTGTAGCTTCTTAAACATCAAAAAGTTAAAAACGAAAAAAAAGTGGAGTTAAGAAAACTAGAAGGCATTGTTCTTCTTCATTTAAAATAAAAAGTAAATCTTAGAAAAAATGAAATCCATGAATTTCTGATCAATTTACATAAAGAAATTCAGAGCCATTTAAAGTTTAAAGGTTTTCATGAGCCTTTCAACAATTCTCATACTTTTTGTTTATTTTAAAGGTCATTTGAAAATAAAACCTATCCTCAATTATCTCACCAAAGAGGTAAAGACTGGTCTTAACACATAAACTGTATTACTCTCAGGATCTAGTTTTGCCCTCCAATAAAAAAAATAGTAGTTCAACAAAATTAAAAATTATCTAAACCATGATATAACTTTGCTGTATTGTTTCTTATATCACTATTAGTAACTATTGCAATAAATATCCCAATTTGGGTATTTAAGTTTAAAATATCCTGAAATTCCATCTTGACCTAAATAAGAAATTAGTTTTAAAACTGTTAGCTTAAAAATAGCCTAAAGTTAACTTTCAAATACAAAAAAGGTACAAATAATCTTTCATATTCTAACTTTTAGAATTCTGAAGCAAATCTGTCTCTATGGCTTTAACAATAATAATTTCAATGTAATCATAACTGTTAATAATTTTTAATAGTTAGAATTATAGAAGTTAAAATTTTAGAATAAGAAAGATTCCTCAAAAGATACTAAATGCATCTTCCTTCTGTTACAAATCAGAGTTGTGGACTGCCAGGGAGGGTGCCTGAATTCTGCCGCTGTCATTGATTTATACTTTGCTAAATTTTTTTAAACTGCAATGCATTTTTCAGCATGCATAACACCATGAAAATTATATTCTATTAAAAATAATGCACTATAATTAGAAGTTGAAAAACATTCACGGAAAACTTGATAAAAGGCAAGGGAAAGGAAAACAGGGATTGAGCTTTGTAGAGCTCAATCTGCAAACTGTTTAGAATCTTGTTTAGTTTCACACTACAAGCAAAGGTTCTACGCTGGACCAAACCACAGGTAGAATGACTTATTTGATATAAAGTCTGTTTTTTTTTTCCAAGGAAAAATAGAATAGCTGCCTTATGTTATGAATTGTTCAGTAATATCTAAGCAAATTATCATTCTAGAGAATTGTACAAGTCCAGGCAATGGCAATTAAAATGAATTAAGCTCTCAGGGAGAAAGTAAGCATTTCTGAGTCTAAACCAGATTTGTAGTTCAACTTTATAGTTACATGTTGTCTTAGGTTGGATTTTCCTGGAACTCTGAGAGTCAAATTCTGTTTGAGGTGTCAGTAGCTTATTTTGGACATGATCTTAGGAAGTATGATTGGGGAAGTAGAGAAATGAAACAGAGAAAGGAAGGCAACATACGATGTGACTAATGAGCAGATTACCCCTGTGGGCAGTTGTGACTCAGTCCCACTGGAGACCCATGGGAGATAGTATAAAACAAATTCCAGAGCTGTCATATCTGAAGATGAGGAGGCTGAAGCTTTTGGTCATTGGTTGTGGGCTATTATGAGAGAGTTAGCTCCCTAGCATTTCTGATCTTTCCTCCTCTTGGCTGTGGCTGGAGAAAATCCTAATAGATATGGATGGTACATGCAAAGTTGTATTACACATATATGTACATGGTAGTGTCTCTCTGATTAACACCTCTAGACAAGCGGTAGTGCTCTAGGAGTCTAAATTTACTCTGTTCTTCTTATAGCATGTAAAAAGATATGATAGTAAGATAGTGTCAGAATGTAGGAATAAAGTGACTAAAAATGAAGTTATGGAAAACCATAGTAAGCAATACTAGGGTCCTCCAATCTATCTACTAGGGTATAGCTTTAGGGAAAATCTGTCTGTAACTGTAGTATCACATTTCAACCTTGCTGCAGATTGAATTACATTATCATAGCCAAAGAAGCATGGATTTAGTAAAAATGAAGTGTTTACTAAAAGCATTGAAGAACAGCATGAAAGTAGCAGCAGTAGGCATGCTCATGCAATACTCTACAGTGGCCAAGATTGGGACTTGTGGAAAGATGGCCCACTTGCGTGTTGGGAGGATCAGGCTCTCAAGGCCTGATACGATGCCACTTGTGATGACATTTGTGATGTAGGTCATCTTGCTACCTCTTCTTGCTCTGATCCATGTTCACCAAATAACCCAGATAAGTTGGTCTACAAAGAGAAGAGTTACTAGGCAGTTGATGTAGATGTTTGGTCACCATGACAATTATCTTTTCTATTGAAAATTAGTGAATTTTTAAAAAAGAATCCAGGTCTATAACTTTGGGATTGATATTACAATATTAGTTATGACAAAGTCAAGTTTCTGGACCTGGATCATGGTAACAATGCCAATATAATGGGAGGTCATCTGGTAATGCCTCTTTGTGACTATCTCGTCAGTGTTTTTCTGGCATAACCCCTGCAACTCTCAGAAATGGGGAACTGAATTTCAGAAACAAATATAGAATAATAGCGTCTCTATCTGCATGTCTGTAATTCACTTACTAATTTGTAACAATCAGATTTCAATACCCAATGTTGTGTCAATATCTACAGTAGAATGTGCAATTCAGTTATTTATTTATTTATTTATTTATTTTTGAGACAAAGTTTCATGCTTGTTGCCCATGCTGGAGTGCAATGATGTGATCTTGGCTCTCTGCAACCTCAGCCTCCCCTGGTTCAAGTGATTCTCCTGCCTCAGCCTCCTGAATAGCTGGGATTACAGGCACCTGCTACCATGCCAGGTTAATTTTTGTATTTTTAGTACAGATTGGGTTTCAGTTTAACTCTAAGTCTAAATCAGTTGGAATGATATTCATTTACCTATGTATTCCTCACAACTCTTAGTTTCTCAAGGTGCTTTTTGGTAGTATTTCTGGTTTAAGAATTTTGGGAAACATTGTATACTGTATTTCTATTTAGAGATTCGGAAAGTATATCAGCCTTTAAGGATTTGGTAAGTACCAAATATATCTGTCTAACTTTACCCAGAATTTTTCCTTTTTTCTCCAACCCCTCCCTATTTTGTGTAACCAAATATTTATCAATAAACCTTATAACACATTTGTATATTATCATTACTATCTATTTCTTACTCTACTTCATGTGTTTAAAGTCATTTAATATTATTAAGGCTTGTAATTGGGAAAGTTAATCTGTTTTTGCACATTTATAAAGGTTGAATGCATCATGATTATTTACTTTGCTCTGCAATAATATTCAAATCAGTTTCTGCTTATCTCTCTTTTACATGAGGTTTGTCCTCTTAATAACATTCAGTTTACCAAATATGGCAAAAATGCTTCATTTCCCACATAGCTAGAAAATCTTTGCAGTATCTGGGCAAATAATTTTCTTCCTGCATTTCCTAGTGTACATTTATTTGCATAGCTCTGTCAATATACTTAAGTTGCAAATGTAAACATTGAAATGATCTGAAATTTCCTCTGACAGAGAGGTTTCCACCACTGATATACATTTCTCTTTGTATGTTTTGCTGTGTGAACAATTCCTTTCTTTGTTCACACATTAAGGCTTTACCAGAGGCGGGCATTTATGGCATTAATATACAGAATATTGTGAGTATCTCTTTCATTATCTGGAAGGATAGCAGATAAAAATGATACTGAGCTCTAAAGGCATAAATAAATTCAAAAGATTTCAAAGACCGACTGCTAGCTGAAGTTTTCTTCAAGCTCAATATATAACCATCTAACTCTGGGTGTAGTGTGTGTATGTGTGCATGGGAGCAGGCATGTCTGTATATCCAGGGAGAGAGAGATTGAGAGAGAAAGAGAGAGAGATGGTGGGGGGGGGCGGATAAAGAGAGTTCGCCTCTTGGCTTTGTTTCAAATGCCACCCTCATTTTGTCTCTAAAAAGAGAGCAAAACCACAATTTTGTAATATATTTACTGATACAAAATATAGTTTAGACATATTATAGTGAGTTCATCATTAATGATACAAGAGTGTTTCAACTAAGAAGACAATTTATATTTCTGAAAAAAATATGATAATAAGAAGAAAACATTGGGCTACTACGACTATTTTTGTGAAAATCTTAAATGAAATTTGAGGGTGTACAAAGGTAGCAAAAGCAACCAAAAGACACACCACTACTGTCAGGCTCTCCCCAGAGGTTATGTGATCAAGCAGATGAGGCACTTTTTCTAATGAGACTCAGGCTTAATCTAAGCTTTAAAAGAACATGTGGAATTTGTAATGTCCATAGCACCCTATTCTGCATTTAGCTTTCTTTTCATTAGGCATGTCCAAATGAACACTAATATGTATAATATAATTTTTATTTAGCCACATCTCTGAGGAAGTTAGAATTATGTGGCTATTTTTAGCTTCCATTATTAATCATATTTATCAGCATGAAGGAGGAAGTAGCCAAGAAATACCATTCCCATTTTATAGACAGAATAATAGAAACTGATTTGCTCAAGTTCATAGAGACAAACTAGAGTGGACGCAGATGGATAAATAAGTTTCATGGTTTGATTAATCCAAATTTTACTACTTCATCTTTAGAGACTTAGGGCTGGAAAATAAGCCAGTAGTGTGCCCATGGGGGCTAGAAGCAGAAAAGGGAAATGTAAGGAATCAGCTCCCTCCTGTATTACAGCACCGCCATGCAGAGGCTGTTCTTGGGCATATTTTTTTTTATTACTTTCTGAGATGGAGTTTTGCTCTTGTTGCTTAGGCTGGAGTGCAATGGCATAGGCTCGGCTAACTGCTACCTCTGCCTCCTGGGTTCAAGTGATTCTCCTCCCTCAGCCTCTCAAGTAGCTACGATTATAGGCATCTACCACCCTGCCCAGCTAATTTTTGTATTTTTAGTAGAGATGGGGGTTTTACCATGTTGGCCATGCTGGCCTCGAACTCCTAATCTCAAGTGATATGCCTGCCTCAGCCTCTGAAAGTGCTGGGATTACAGGCATGAGTCACTGTGCCAGGCCCCTTGACCATATCTTGAAGTATGAATTCTGCAAATACAGTTCAGAAGGATTGACAATAGAGAAGTGGAGTTGACCCAACAGGCAAGTCAAATTAATTTGGAAGTTGTTTTGTTTGCCACACACTCCTCCTGAAATGAGGACAGCCCTTCTTTCCCAGTCATTACAATGTAGGACAATGAAAAGTCAACAAGAGGCACACGGATGCTTTTCTGCTTTTCCGTAACAAATGAAAGCTATAAAGGGAAAGAGAGAATTAGCTATTACTACATTAAGAAAATGAGGTGCCAAGTGAAAACCCCAAATCTTATTTTTACAGCCGCCAAGAAGTTTCAGTTTATGATTCATGCTGGGAGCAAGCTGCACATCACGTGAAATTCATGGCCCACATCACAGGAGTGTGCCATTGATACTCTGGAGCCCAAAGCTGTACTTGGCACAGCAAGAGACATTTGAAAATCAGAAAAGTTCACATTTCATGAGTTCCTGTCCAGAGAATTATCTCGGGTCTCCACAGTGCTTCGCTGTGAGCAGTGAAACAGCCTAAGCAAAGTAACCAGAAATTCACAGGTATCAAGGAAAAGGCTTAGTTCACTTGCATTCAGTCTCTGACATTACTGTGAAATGTTGGGAGCCAAAGGGACACAGGCAGAGAACATCAGATTGGCCCCTCTGCCAGTCCGCTCTTGCATTAGTTTCCTATTGCAACTGTAACACATTACCACAACCTTCATGGCTCCAACACCACACATTTATTATCTCACAATTCTGGAGGTCAGAGTTTCAAAATGAGTCACACTGGGCTGAAATCAAAGTGACGGCAGAACTAATCCCTTTCCGGAAGCTCCAGGGGAGCATTGGTTTCCTCACATTTTCCAGCTTCTAGAGTCTCTTTCATTGGCAGCAGTGCAGCAGTGGCAGGTGAAGCCTTCACACTTCCCATTATTACAACCTCCTTTTCTGCCATCACATCTCCTTCTCTGACTCTGACTCAGCTCTGTCTCTGTCTTTCTTGTTCGAAGACTCTTGTGATTACCTGGGCCCACCCAGAAAATCCAGGATCTTCTTCTGGTTTGAAGGTTAGCTTATTAGTAACTTTAATTCCATCTGCAACCTCAATTCCTCTATTCCCTATAATATAACACGCTCACAGGTTCTGGACTAGGATGGGGACATTTTAGAGGGAAACTTTGTTCTGCTTAAAATAGCTCTATAGCTGCCCATATCCCCACTTGATACCATGTGTCTTCATATAGTCACGGTTGAATCCTACCGTGGTTTAGTCTTGCTCTTTTCTGTTCATCAACACTTTCACACATATTTCCTAATTCTTAAAATATGTAAAAAAAAAAATCCTTGTTTTACAGAAGGAAAATAAGGCAAAGAAGCTCGATGTGACTTTGTCATTATTGTATATAAAATTGAGGGCAGAAGTGATACTGAAGACCAGGTTGAGTGTCTCTGAATTTGATGTTGCTTTTGCTGTGTGACTCTGCCTCTCATATGGATACCTATATAATGGCAATCAATATAAACATATATAGATACACTTATTTACACATATTTATGGTGCTTATGCATGCTGTTGGTCTCTGTTTATTGATGAAGTGGGGACAGTGATACTTCCCTTTCATGGCTCTTGGTAGAGTTAAAGAGGGAAGGTATTTAGTGTTTGACATCTAAATAAGATCAGGAAACTGGTGGTTTTATTACTGAATTTTGCATATCCTCTTGCCCCCTTTGCAAACTGTTTGGTTTGGCTAAAACAGGGTTTAAATATTAAGACCTGGGATCCTTTTGGCAGTGCTCACAGTCTCTGGGGCCCACTGATACCTCATGTTTTATACCAAGCTGGAATCAGAACTTTGTATAACTTGCTTGGTCATTGTAAGCATAAAACCTTGTATCCCTAAAATAAGTAGACAAGGAGAAAAGACCCCTAAATATTTTGGGACATCATCTTTTTCTTAACATGCACCAATGTCCAAGCTTATGAGGCATGAAATAGTACATCAGATTTTGCTGCTTTTTAAAAAGCAAATTAGGAACCAATTAGCAGAGAAATAGAGAAAAAGAATACCTTGAGCTTTTAGACACAATAATCTTTAGCATTAAATTTTTCTTTTCCTTTCTCTCATTTTTCCCCGCCCCCTCTCATTTTTTCCCCCTGTCAGCTAAAATTCAATGTAATGTTCCACTACAAATGATCTTCCAGAATTAGAGGTAAGACTTCTGTCGTGGAAGAATTCACCTCATTTTATCATCTCTGCTGATGAGGCGAAAATCAGATGTGGATAAAGCAATGACATAGCATTAGGATAGCATTAGGACAGAAGATTCCAGTGAGAATAAAAGCAGATTTATTATTTCTTCTTGTACATATCTTTTATAATGCAAATGATTCCAGAACTGAGGAGAAATGTGTAATTGGTAAAATAATAAATGACACTACATGCAGTAATCTGCACGCAATTCTTTCAGGAACAATATATCCATTTCAGTATTGAAATGAAGAGAAGCCTGCCAAAAAAGGACTTGAAACTGATGCACACAACATTTTCACCTCGAGTTTAAAGTTATCTATAAAGCAGCAATCACTTTGTGATTACAAAACTGTGCATAAAGCTTATTCATAGGAAACAGGTTTCCACTAAAGAGAATTAGCAGAAAAATAGATGCTGAGTAATTCTGTATAAAAAACTTTTCTTCTGGCTTTCCTGACCAACCTCTTCTGCAGATAATTAGTTGTAGGCTATTATCCTCTATAGAGTCTTTTTTTTTGTATTTTTGATTCAAACTATAGGAATACATTTTAGAAATAATGATAGTCATAGTTTTTAAAATAAAGAAGAGCAGATTATTTCTTTTAAAAGATATACATTCTAAAATTTTTCAGAAAGGATAACTGAACAGTACAATGCTCTTTTCTAGACAACTTATCATAAAAGCATTGGAAACTAAAGACAATATTTAGGAAAATAATTGATTACATTAAACAAAACTATCTTCAGTTTTGTCTTATATGTTTTGACACATCTTCTGATTTATCACTAACAGGAGATAGAAATTTTCAATAATAATAAAAAACTATGTTATCTTACATGCTTTTGATGGAACTTGGGAATAATATCCAGTAAGCATGAGATTAATGGCCACCCTACACTTTGTCTTGTGTGACCCAACAGAGTCACAGAAAACATCCACTTAATAAAAAGGAATGTATGTGTGTGGGGTTGGAGGAGAGGTAATTTATTTAATTTCTATTTTTATGACTTATAGATTTGGAAATAAGAGTCTGAACCATGCTCAAAACTGAATAACAGTCCCCTTATTCAACTTCAAGGATCACAAAGGCAGAAAATGACCTGTTTTGCTGACACTTTTCAACCGGGGTCTACTACAGCACTAGGAAGATATAGAGTATACTTTTAGAATGAATGAATAGAAGTAGTAAACACAGAAATCCAATAATTAGAAAACATTAATAAAAATTAAACACAAAGAAAAGTTCTTGGGCTAAAATAAGATTCACATATGTGAATCACGAGAATCATACTTAAAATATTCTAAGATATTTTTAATTCAAAGAATAAAAAAATTACGAGAATTTAGAAAGACTTTTTTTCTTTCTTTCCTTTTTTCTTTTTTTTTTTTTTTTTACAATTTTCAGTACAGAGGGAAAAGACACTGTTGAAAGGCATAATAGGATTGGGACTCTTTTGGAAAGGCAGCTAAACATAACCTGCCAGAAATAGAAGTGGGACGTTTACTTTGAGAGCTGTTCTACGCTCACATAATAGCAGTTTGGTTACAGAGAGACTCCCGACTTAGGAATCGGAGAACCATGTTCTAGGCTCAGCCCATCACAAATTAAGCAGGTGCATTTGCAAAAATCAATTGCATTTTTACATGCTATCAATAACCAATTTAAAAAGTCACATTAAAACCCCCATATAACTCAGGAATAAATTTACTGAAAGGTTTATAAGAATTGTACTCTGGCAACTACTAATATTACTTAGAAAAATTAAAGATCTAGACAAATAAAGAGATATATTATAATTATAGAAAAGTTTAGTATTTTTATATGTTAATTATATTTAAATGTACCTACACAATCAATCAAAATCTCAGTGGAGCTATTCATAGAAGTTGATAACTTGATTCTAAAATTCATATGGAAATGCAAAGGACTAGCCTGGAAAATCTTGAAGATTAAAAAGAGTTGAAGACAACTTGATTTTGAGATTTAGACAGGAGCTGAAACCCAGAGTTAAGAATCCGGCAGTTTAAATGGGAACTGTTATACAGCTGCCCTCCTCTCCACCTGAGAGAAGAACATAAATACTATATTCCTAATGTAAATAAATCTTTACTAAACTAAAAGTTGAAGATCCTTAATGTGTAATTCTGTGGAATGAAAACAAATGGCTCCTAGTTTCATTTCCCTTTGAAATGTAAATACGTAACTTTAAATTGTGGAGAGCAGATGTTTTGGGGGACAAAAGAAGGCATTCCCTGTCTTTATAGCATGTCAATTTCCATTGCTCAGGAGTCTGGGTCTCTGTAGGAACAGTGAAAAATCCAGAAAAGACTAACTTCCCTAGTGTAGGCCATAATGTCTCTACATATACTACTACATGAAAGCAGTAGTATATAATATATTAAAGAAATGAGTGTGGCTTTGTTCCCATGAAATCTTATTTATAAAACAAGTAAAAGGCCACATTTAACTCCTAGTTTACCATCTGCTGCTGTGATGGTTAATTAAGTGTCAACTTGACTGGGCTAAGGGGTACCCAGAGAGCTAGTAAAATATAGTCATATGTACCACATGATTACATTTCAGTCAACAATGGACAGTATATATGAAGGTGGTCTGAAAAGATTATAATGAAGCTGAAAAATTCCTATCACCTGTTGACATTGTGGCCATTGCAACATCATAGCACAATGGATCACTCAGGTGTTCATGGTGATGCTGCTGTAACTAACCTGTTGTGCTGCCAGTTGCATAAAAGCATAGCACATACAATTAGTTATACTATATAATACATAATACTTGAGAACGATAATAAACACCAGCAACTGGTTTATACATATCCAATACTATATTTTTGTGGTTATTTTACAGTGGACTCCTTTTACTTATAAAAAAAGGTTTCCTATAAAATAGTTACTCCATGCTACCCCAAGAGCAGCCTCAGATACCTTGTTTATAACATCTTTTGATTGTATAATTTTCTCTCATGTTTAATGTAATCTCATGTTGTTTTGTTCATCATGGCCTCTAAGTCTTCAAAATTCACTACTAATGTTTCCAGTAAGGGGTCATGTTTGGTGACTGACATGGAAACAAAATTAAAAGTGATTAAGAACTACAAAGGTGGAAAATCAGTGATAGTATTTGCCAGTCAGGCACCTCCCATTTCATGATAGCTACAATCTTGAAGGACATAAGCAAAGTAATAGAAACTGTTAAAGAATCTGCTTCATTGAAGGCAATGCAACTAACAATTTTAAAAAGGCTATGTCAAACATACAGAAACTTCTAATGACCTGGACTGAAGACCAGACACAGAAGTGTATTTCTCTCAGCACCATGAAAATCATGACCTAAGCAAAAAGTTTGTTTTTGAAAAACAAAAACGAAAAAGTCTGTTTTGATGTTGAAAGAAAGGGCTGTACCTGATTACCATGTTGAATTTACTGTTAGTTTTGGGTGTTTTAAATGATTCAAGAATTGTTATTCATTATACAATGTGAAAGTGATTGTTGAGTCTGCAAGTGCAGATATGAAGGCAGCTGAAGAATTTTTGGAAACTCTAGATAAGCTGATTGTGGAGAAAAAGCAATTCTTTTGCACCAACCTAATACTTGTTCAAGCAAATTTTTAATATGGATGAAACGTTTCTATTCTGGAAATGAATGCTTGAAGAGCTTTCTTCCATAAGGAGGCCAAGTAAACACCATTCAAGGCTGTTAAGGACAGTAAAACAGTCCTGCTTGGGGGCAATGCTGCAGCCTACAAATTGAAACCCTTTGTGATTTGGCATAGCAAGAACCCCAGGGCCTTCCAGCACATCAATAAGTGCACACATTGTATTTATTTTAATGTTTTACTTATATCAATAAGTACATAGTCCAGTACACAGGATGACAATATCTATGACTGCATCCAGAACCTTACTGGGACTTGGGGCGATGCTGTCATGGAGTGAATGAATTGTATCTGGAAGAAGACACTCAAGAGTCATCAACAACTTCAAAGGATCTGCAAAAATCAACAAGGTTGTGGTTCAAATAGCAAACGACTTTAACCTGGGTGTGTATGAAGATGACATTGAGGAACGCCTAGAGGTGATTCCTGAGGAATTGACTAATGAGGAATCATTGGAAGCAGAACAGGAATGCATAGCTGAAAAAGAGAAAAGAGAAAAAGGAACTACAGAAGACAAATACCCCCAAAAATTCCCAGTGAAGGGCCTAGCAGAAGCTTTTGTAAACTTCAGGAAGCTCCTTAAAAATTTTGAAAACATAGACCCAACAATGAAATATTTCCACTAATAGAAATAAATGTTCGTGATGCATTATCTGATTACAGGCAATTTCATAATATTAAAAAAAGAAAAAGAAAACCATCATGGACATTCGTGAAAAGAGCAATACCTCCTCAAGAAGAGCCTTAGACAGTACTTCAGGAGGCATTCCAGGAGAAAGCATTGTTATCCTAGGAGATGACAGCTCCACACGTATTATTGCCCCTGAAAACCTTCCAGTGGAATAAGATGTGAAGGAGGAAGACAGTGATATTGATAATCTGGATCCTATGCAGATCCAAGCTGATGTGTATACTGTACAGTATTTATAATAATGTATATGATTGTGTCTTAGTTTTTAAATAAAAAGTAAAATAAAAACAAAAAAATAAAAATAAAAAGCATATAGAATAAGGATATAAAAAATAATTTTTTAGTTGTATAATATGTTTGGATTTTAAGCTAAACTTTATTACAAGAGTCAAAAAGTTTAAAAATGTTAAATTTAATGAAGTAAAATAGTTAAAGTAAGTTAAGATTAATTTATTATCAAAGAAATAATTTTTTTTTCAGACAGGATCTTGCTCTTTCATTCAGGCTGAAGTGCAGTGGCACAAACACTGCAGACTTGACTATCTAGGTTCAAAGGATCTTTTGGCCTCACCTCCCAAGTAGCTAAGACCACAGGTGCACACTGCTATGCCCAGCAAATTTTTAAATTTTTTGCAGAGACAAGGGTTTTGCTGTTTCCCAGGCTGGGCTTGAATTTCTTGGGCTCAAGAGACCCTCTTGCCTTGGCCTACCAAATTGTCAACATTATAGCCACCACACCCAGCCAAACTAAAAAAAACAGTTTGGTGTAGCCTTAAGTGTCCAGTGTGTATAAAATCTACAGCATGTACAGTAAAGTTCTAGCCTTCACATTCACTCACCACTTTCTTACTGACTCACCCAGAGCAACTTCCCACCCTGCATCTATATTTTTGGTTTTAAAAGTAGCAATACAATTAATAGCCTTGTACATAATGTCTTTTCATGTTTTTGCCAATGTCAGTTTTGGGATAGATTTCTAGAAAGGGAATTGCTGAGTCAAATGACAATGTGTATGTGATTTTGCAAGACGTTGGCAAATTCTTCTTCATGGGAGTTGTACTTTTTGCCTTCCCACTAGCAATGTGTGAGAGGCTTACCCATAGCCTTTTGGTATTTATCAGTTTGATATTTGCCATGAATTTTCATTTTGCTATAACAATGTACATGCTATGTTCTCTTTTTTTAAGAGTATCTTCAACATTTTTATATACATAAACTTCCCTTCATGTGGGCTGTCAAGATTTCTTTGGGGTGCTCCCCATTAAGCATGACTTGACTAAGGATATGTACATGATATTTGTATTGATATGCAATATAGTTGGGCACAAATCCCTTTCTGGAGCTTTGGGGAGTAATTTGTACTGAAGTCCCTACTCACTGTTCTCTCCCGCCAGATCATTCTTTAAGACTATGATCAAATGTTGCTGCTTCTATGAAGCCTTTTCTAACTCTCTTCTACAGCATTTACAGGAACTTTTATTGTGAGGATAATCACATTGTGATTACTAGTGCTCAGCTAAGTCTTTAGCACAAATAAAGATATATTTTTGAAAGAGTACTACAGACAAGGTATCATTAATGGACAGAAGACTTTGACATTTATGGTGAAGAGTTTTTGATCTAGAGTGCAATGGGGATCCACTGGAATTTTTTTTCTTTTATATATTTTTGTATTTATGTTTTTGTCAGATTGAAAGAACAAATTACACTTGAGGTATTTACATTTATGGATGAATAAATAATATTAGTCATTTTTCTTTTTTCTATGTATGTATGTATATATATATGTATGTTACACTATTGCTTTTATTATATAAATTTCCAAAGTACATTATAGAGCATATGATATTTCAAGGTTTTGTTCCACATGTGTTATGCATATTAACTGCTCATTTCTATAAAAAATACTCTTAAATTGAATTACATTACAAATAAGTGTCATATACTTAAGCTAAGCAATATACACACATATACACACATTTCTGATAGGTGATAGAAAAGCAAGAAATTCTGAGAAATTTTAAGATTGTGATCCATACCATTTGGATGGTATAGCAGGAGTGGCAGAGAAAAGAATGTTCCTTAAGTTTTTCACTTACTGGCCCCTTTCAGTTAGGTAGGATCATGTCATTAGCACTGGCCAATGAGCAGAAGTGTGGTGTGCTATTTCTGGAGTAAGGGAAATGTATGTACAATTTCTAATTTCACCTTTCTCTTCCATTGACACTGAGGAGGTACCATAACCCACTGCACATTGGTAAGACAGTGAGAGCTCTGTTTGTCCATTTGCATCTCTGAGTGACTACATGAAGCAAAAATCCCCTACTGATGTGCCTGGGATGTGGGACAAGGGTAAAAATAAACTTTTATCATATTAAGTCACTGGAGTTTTACGGTCACTTGTCACTGAATACAAACTAATACACTTGGTTTATGGAAAAAAAGAACTAAGCTATAGAATTTAAATACTTGGAAGATTAGTGAATACACCTTTATTATTTTTTAACTTAAGTCAATGGTGATAACAATAGAATTTAAAATACCTTGGAAATGTTTATTTTGAGTAGAGGAAGTAAAGTGAATGCTTGGGGCGGAAATGAATAAGCAGTGGTAGACAAGACTGCAGTCAATGATGATCTGGGTAATATCAGTCTGCTCGTTTATTCATCATTTCCTGTGCGACTAACGCTGTTGGGCTCTGGGGTGGCAAAGTAGACAATAACCCTGCCCTAATGAAGACTGTAGCCCAGAGAAAGGGAGGCAATTAAAAAGTGAATAAATTAGATAAATAATCACAGATTTTTGAAAGTGTTATGAAAGAAATAGGGAGGAATGTTGTAAAAGAAAATAACAGAGGTGATTCAGGGGGCCTAGGACCATACTTAAATGAAGTGGTCAAGAAGAAAGCCTTTCTAAGGAGGTAATATAACATGTAAACAGAGGCACAGAGAGTGAAAAGAGTCCAGGAATTCAAAGAGCATTCACAGCAGAGAAAGAGCATACAATCCCTGAGGTCAAAGATAAGGATGGCTGGTACATTTCTAGCAAAAGGAAGATGATAGGAAATAAGATTTTCGAGATGGGTAGAAGCCAGGCTTTACAAGCCAGAGTAAGAAGTTTAGATCTGATTTTAAATATGACATCAAGAATTTTCTATTTTATTCTAAGTGAAGTTGGGATGTGATGTGATCTAAATAGGGTTAAAAATAATGCTTTACTCTGTGAAGAAAGGATAGGAGGACACCAAGGTAGGCACTGGGAGAGCAGTTAGTTGGCCCTAGGTGATGACTTGGGCAGGGGAGGCGAGGGTGGGTATGGAGTGGAGTGGATGGATTAGAATATATTTTGGGGATAAAACCACTGGAACTTGCTGATGGACTGGATGCAGAGAATGAGGAGAAGGGAAAAACCAAAGATAATTCCCAGCTTTCTGGCACAGATAGCTGAGCGAATAGTGATTGTAATAATTGAAATGGGGAAGAGGAGGGACAGCAGATTGGGAGATACATCAAAAGCTTCCCTTTGGGTCAGGCATGATGGCTTATGCCTGTAATCTTATTAATTTGGAGGCCAAGGCAGGAGAATTATTTGAGCTGAGGAGGTGGGGACCAGCCAGGACAACATATTGAGACTTAGTTTCTACTTTAAAAAGAAAAAAAAAAAAATAGCCAGATGTGGTGATGTCTGCCTGTAGTCCTAGCTATTCAGGAGGCTGAGGTGGGAGGAGGGCTGGAGTCCAGAAGTTCGAGGCTGCAGTTAGTTATGATTGCACCACTGCACTCCAGCATAGGTGACAGAGAGAGACCTTGTCTCTTAAAAATAAAATAATAAAATAAAATAAAGCTCTTTGAATGTGTGAAGTTTGAGATATCTTTGAGACAACTAATAACAATGGGACAGCTGACTATAGGAGTTAAATTCAAAGAAAAGATTTGAACTGGAGATACAAACTTGGAAACTATCTCATGTAGGTAGTATGTAAACAGATACTACCTACATGAGGACAGATGAAGTGGCCTAGGGAGAAAGTGAAGAGAAAGATAAGAATAGAAAAGTAGACAAAAATCTTATTTGTGTTATGAAGGTTCATATTACATAAAGTAGAACACTACAGAAGACATCTGAATCCATGTATTAAGTGATAATTTATGATAAGGTTTGACTGTATTAACAAAATGTTACTACCAGCAAAGGAACAAGCAAAAATGTGAGAAGAAAATGTATCTTTTAAATAACAATCAATGATGAAAAAATAGAAAGCTCTAAAAAGTTGGAAGCTTTGTTTGTGCTTTAATAAGACTAACTAGCTGAAATATGTTTTATATTTTCAAGGGAGTTAGTGTGAGGAAAGCTTGCATCATTGCTTTTTGGAGGTTTGTTTGAAATCTATAATGCCGCAGAATCCATTTCATCCCACACATAAAAATGACTAAGATGGAGAAAAAAATCTTAGTGTATCTTGATATACCTTAAATATTAAGGTGTGCTTGAGACAGGAGCCCAGTGATGAAAAATTTATAGTACTAGAAGTATAATTCTATTATCATGATAGTTTATGACTACCTATATAGTCAGATTAAAGGTAACTTTAGAACAATAGATAGGTTTTTCAATTGCAGAATCAAGGTTGCAATTTTATAGCATATAGGCTCTCAAATCTCTAGGGGGAAATGTAGAAAAATAAAAACTTACTGAAGTAAGGCAATGTGCATTCTACGTTATTATGGCAACAAATCGATAATGGTATTATAATAAAATCTGGTGTAATCACATTTTCCGTCTTGGTATTGCAGTATTAATCTCTGTCTCATGGGAGATGAGAAGAATCGCAAGACATATAATGGGATGCAGAATACTTTGCTTGTTACAGTCAAAGCGGTGGGACCAGTAATTACTGAAAGCTTTTTTTTATGTGCTTGTTGCCCTTTTCAGCCTTTTCAAAAGCTTATGCAGTCAGACCTCAGAGCTATTAATATTATACATTTTAATTTTTTTTCTTTATCCCTTCCTTGTACCCAACTACTAGCAAAAAGGCTTGGAGCATCCAGGAATAGCCTTGACACTGAAGTCAGCAGGCAAAAACTGCTCTTGCCTGAGCACCAGGGAAGGGCCAAAAACAGGCCAGAGATGATCCTCTTGTCACCTCAGTAAAAGTGTGGCCAAAGAGAAGAAGGACACACCCCTGATTTCCCTAATCTGATTTTTCCTGCAATCAGGAAAGTATCCACTAATTTACAGATAAATAAAAGGCTTAAAGCTTTTGTCAAAAATAAAATGCAGGCCAGGCGCAGTGGCTCAGGCCTGTAATCCCAGCACTTTGGGAGGCCAAGGTGGGCGTATAGCTTGAGGTCAGGAGTTCGAGACTGGCCTGGCCCCACATGGCAAAACCCATCTCTATTAAAAGTACCAAAAAAATTAGCCAAGTGTGGTGGTGGACATCTGTAGTCCCAGCTACTCAGAAGGTTGAGGTAGGAGAACTGCTTGAACCTGGGAGGTGGAGGTTGCAGTAAGCCAAGATCATGCAACTATACTCCAGCCTGGGTGACAGAGCAAGATTCTGTCTGAAAAAAAAAAAAAAAAATCAAATGAAGCTAAGATTTTATTATCACACCTTTCCACCGTTTTGAATAATTTAATAGCTCTTGTTATGATTTTAAATTTATCATTTTCTATACAGTCTATAGCATGGATTGCCTATTTTCTCTTCATTTTTAATTGAAATTTGTGGCATTAAATATGCAAAGATATCTATGAACAAACATTCTACCAGAAACAAATATCTATAAAAGGAACATATATTTTCACTACATACATATTTATTTTATTTATTTTTATTAAGGGCATACAATGACACTGTTTAAAAATACATATTACTAAAATGTGGTTTCATAATCATGTAGGTAGAATCTTTATATTGTAATCAGCACAAATATTCACTAAGGAGAAACTTGTATTTTTCAAATACATATTTCAGTTGAGAATTGGACCTTGAGAACTAAATACCCTGCTAAGCATTCAAGAAATAGCCAATCCTACCAACTAAGTGTTTTGTGATTCTAGAAGAGAGTAGAGAGTATCTGGACTCTCTGGAATGTCAACAATATCTGGAGAGAATCCAAATTGCCAAATGATATCAAATAATCATGTGAATAATATCTTATTTCTGGAAGCAATCAAATGAGACCTATGTGAGCAGTTAGGATAATATCCACTTTAAGCCTTTTGCAAATAATTTCTGTAATCTTTCCTAAACCTGCTTCTATAGCATTCATTAGTATTCTCCTGCTGGCTGGCACTTGGTGACTCTGTGATAGAGATTAAATATCTTAAGGGAGGCAGGCCCCACTAGTGTGTCACAAGCTGATGCTGTGGCTCATGCAAGCCAAAGCTCCAAGGAGAAGCCGATGGGAAAATCTCAAGAGTGACAGGCCACAGCTGTTAGTCCTAGGATAGACACTGGGTGAATCAAGGCCTAGTTTAAGTCTTTTTGTTCCCAATCAAACCTGTGGGCTACACAATCCTTAAGGTGACCAAGTTGGGTTCTCAACATGCTACTCCTACCTCCAAAAGGGAATCTCAAATTATCAATGCCTTGCACATTTTAGATGCTTAGGTTATGCAATATTGATGTAAGTATATTGGGTAACTGTAAACAATGCTTGCATGAAGGAATATTATGCATCTATCTACTCAGCAAATGTACTTGTTATTTGGTTATTGTGCCTCTACCATGCCACAATGTCTCATTCCCAAATTACCAAACATTTAATTGCTCTCCTGGATCTTTTAGTTTCAAAACTTTGTGGAAGAGAATTATAACTCCTTGTTTAAATCCTTGTCCTCACATGTAACAGCTAGAATAAACTGTATTTTATAACCCTAGGAAAGCTTTGAAAACTCTCAGTATATTAATAAGGAAGCTTTATTTCTGGCCTACTGGTGGAAAAAATTAGTAGTTTATTTGAAGAGGTAAAGTCAAGATTTCTAAAAATTTTTATTTTCTTTCATGAAGTAGGTCCCCAAACCTTTAACTTTTAATTTACTTTTCAGTTAGTATAGGATATTCTCAGTGAGATGTATCATTGTATGTGTGTCCTTGTTATCTAGAATACTCTACATGAGCTACTTACATGTAAAAAGTTAATATTCAAGATGTTTTGACAGTGGTAAAGCATCAAAGCAATTGTACTACTCGAGAAGCAACCTGTCACCCTCGAAGTAAATGAACCATTTTAAGTGTATTAATAAGCAATGACTTTGTATACTAATAAAACATAAATTGAATATTGATAATTTTTGTATATTATATATAATAAATCGCACATTATGTAAAGCAATTTTTTTAAAGATGGTTAGGCAAACTTTAATCTAGTAGGGGCCATAGTAACAGGTAAAGGGATCACCTCAATGGGGTCTTGGATTGGAGGAGGGAGACTGGACTCAACTTCCTCTGTAAAGCAATTGTGAAGTTTCACCTTACAAATGAGGTTGTTTCTTTTGTGACTGGGTTAGAATGACCAGTTTTATCAGTATATATGTCACAATCAACTGTGTCATTAGTTATGAATTACTGATGATAGACAAAGCACAAACATTTGAAGAAGATTGTCTTTAGAATTAATTATAGTTAATTCAATGTTATTTTCATATTAACATCTCTCACTTGTCCTGGAGTATGCTTCTTAGAGTGTGAGAGAGGGGAGTTAAAGGAAGTGGACGAGCGAGCATGACACACGCATAAGCTCCAAGCCCAGGTGCAGCACAAGGTATGATATTATAGTATAATCAGAAATATGTATTTGGTCTTCATCCTCACTTCCTGACACAGAGCTCCCCAAACTCTTGCAGTTTCTTTAGTGATAAAAGTATCTTTTGTCATAATATTTGCTTTTAGCTCTCAGTTCTTGACACAAGAGTTCATAAGATGCTTGGAATCTCCAGAATGATGAATATCTTTTTGTATGTTAAGGACATGACTGGTGGTCCTTTGATAGCTTCAGGAATGGGGCTGGACCAAAGAATGAGCAAGGTATGATTAGAGGATTAGAATTTCTAACCCCACCCCTAGACTTCAGAGATTGAATCAATAACCAATGGCAAGTGATGTAATCATTCATGCCTACATAATAAAACTTCCATTAAAATTCCTGAACTGTGAGGTTTGGAGAGTGGCTGGATTGGTGAGTAAATGGAAATGCTGGGAGGTGGCATGGCAAGAGAAGGCATGGAAACTCCGGGCTCCTTTCTCCTACATCTTGTCCTATGAATCTCTTTCATCTGGCTGTTATTGAGTTGCATTCATGATAGTAAGCCAGCAATAGTAAATTTTTTCTCTGAGTACAATGAGCCATTCTTGCATTGAAACTGAGAAGGGCGTTATGGAAATCCCTGTCTTGTAACCAAGTGAGACAGAGGTGTGGGAACCCTGAACACCCAAGACTTGTGACTGACTTATCAAGTGAGGTAGTCTTGTGGAACTGAGCCCATAACTCATGGGATCCAATGCTAACTACAGGTAGTTAGTTAAGAAGGAATTAAATTAGGATGCCTAGCTGGTATCCAGACACTTGGGGGTATGGTTGTTGGTGTGAGGGAAACCCCCCACAAATTTGGTGTCAGAAGTCTGGTAGTAAAGTTATAAGCCGATGGGACATGAGGTGGTGGGGGTGTCTTCAGGGACTGTAAGAATTTCATCAGCTTGAACAATCCACCTGTTTTACAGCCTCCTGGCTTGCAGCCTTCTTTTTCCCTAAACCCTGTGTGGAGTGCAGTCACCTGTTGGCTGGAACCAGCTCCTGACAGAACTCAGCAACTTATAGATGAGATTGTATGAACTTTCCTCATTATCATGCTAAAGTCTTCACCTTGGAAAAAGCTATAGCTTCATTACCATAACCTGTAACCTATGTGCTGACATAATGACTCACCGAGTCCACACGACATGGACCCCTCCCCTATATGCAATGAGGCACCCTCTCTGCTCTCCATGGCCTCATCACACCTACCTATCATTTTCCCTTGGGGTGACTCTGCTTTGGAGAATACTCCAGGGTCCTACTTAGTTGTGACAAATAATAAAATGTCTATTGATCAAAACCTGCCTTCTTATGGAGCCATTTGTCACTTGCCAGGGGAATGAACCATGTTTTCTTCAGGTAACAAATCCAGATTATAGGAGCATGAGGTAAAAAGTTGTGAAAACTACCTGGTTTAAACAAAGTGAGAAATAGCGTAATATAACCAGGATGGCAATATAATTTAACAAACAAACTGGGATACTTCTGAGAATAAGAGTGTATCTATTTTTAATTAAACCTGGACATAATGGTTGAATACTTGATGAAGTTAAAAAAAAACAAGTTTCAGATATCAATTATTTCATTTATTAGCCATATGATATTGGGAAAGTTACTCTCTTAGCCTGTTTTCTGTGGATAAAATGGGCTTACTAATTGCTACCTCATAAAACACCATGCCAATCAGGCTCCAAGCAGATGACAGAAACCCCACAGTTATTTGAACAAAGTAAGTTTAATATGAAGAATTATTAACTTCCATGGGGACTGGGGGTGACAGAGGATTAGCTGGTAGGCAGTAAAAGGAACTACAGAAGGCAGCAGTGGCGGTTAATAAGGAACAGCCATCTCCTTAGGGCTGAGCTAGACCACTCAGGGAAAAGCCAGTAGAATTAGCTTGCTGCAAGGTGACCCAAGAAGATACCAAGGGCTGCTATCCATAGGGAGATGATCTGTCAGTGACACTTGGCTATAAAGTTATCTGATGGGTTGTTGGGGAAAATTTTTTTCCACCAGGGCTGCTAGCTGCTATGTGTCCTAGAAGGCAGAGCTAGAGAAGATGCCCTCAGGGCAGGTGCCCAACTGGAGGAGCACACCAGACCCAGGAGAGAAACGCTCCTTCCTCCTTCAATGTCTCTTCAACAGGTTTTGCCAGCAAAGTTTAACCTTGTGCCATTGTGCAAAGACAAAAAAAAAAAAAAATTAAAAGGTTCAGCTCTAATTTTGTACAACAAGGAATTAAGAATAATTTGCAGCTGAGTGGCAATACACTGATAAATAGGACAGGCACATTAAAATCACAGAAAGTATTGTATTGAACATATGTAAGATGCTAACATTGAACATGTTTAGTATAGTGCTTAGAATATGGCACATGGTATATAAATTCATGCATCACATACTGTTATTATATGTTCTATATATGTCATTCCATTATAGATGAGGCTAGGGTTCAAATTATTGACTCTGAGAGATCTAAGACAATCAATAATCAGAAGAATGAGGCAGTGTATATTCTCTGCAGTGCTAAAAACAAACAAACAGAAGGATACTAACTACTATAGTCAAGGAAGCATTCTGATCTGCGATTATTTTTTAAAAGAGAAATATAAGCCCCTGAGTGTGCTTGCATTGCTATAAAGGAATACCTGAGGCTGGGTAATATATAAGAGGTTTATTTAAAAAAAAAAAAAACCTTAAAAGAGGTAAATTTGGCCTAGAACCTTGAAAGAGGCTAATTTAAAAGAGGTTTATTTGGCTTATGGTTCTGCAGGGTACACAAAAAGCATGGTGCCAGCCTCTGTTTCTGATGAGGGCTTCATGTTGGAAGCTGAAGGGGAGCAGGCATTCCATGGCAAGAGAAGAAGGAAGAGAGAGGAGAGGGTGCTAGTTTCTTTATAAAAATCAGTACTCACAGGAACTATTAGAGCTATAGTATATTCATTACTACAAGGATGGCACCAAGCCATTCATGAGGGATCCACCCCCATGACCCAAATACCTCCCACCAGGCTCACCTCCAACATTGGAGATCAAATTTCAACATAAGATTTGGAGGGGATAAATGGTCAAACTTTATAAGCCCCTGAAATAGCAGCAACACTGTTTAGCTAGAGCACTAGTATGGGAAAATCCAAGCTTAGAATTTTTTATGTTCAAAAAAGCCAAACCTTTTAATTAATACAAATATTGTCCCATTAAAGCTTCATCACCTTCCTTTTGTATCAAGCAAGTATGTATTATCTTCTTATGAATCCTCAATGCTCTTGGAAGGCAAGAGTATAGAATTATTCTTTCCATTTTCTATTGCCTCTACTCCCATAAGTTACCTACCTTTTATTTTTCTTATTGCTAGCTATAGACTAGCTATTTTTGATCCTGAATCATAATATTTTGTTAATTTGGTGTATGGCTTTTTATGCTATTTTATTTACACTTTTTTATACCCATCATAGTGTGTTTCAGCCTCTCAGATCACTGATTTAATGGTTAAACATTAGGGTTTTTTATTTATTCCATTTATCAAGTTTCTACCTGTATTCCTTACTGTTCTCTAGATCTAGTCTTCATTCACCATAATAGTTGACTCCCACATAATGTTTATTTAAAGTTTCTCTCCAGAATTAGTCTTTTATGTGAAGTTACATGTCTTGACCTCTCATTAGATTGACAGCCTCCTGCACCTTTTTCTCTTAATAATTTCTTTTAAATTTTACATGTTTCCTAAAATTTCCTGAGTATTCATAATTATTTTAGATAAAATATATCAATAATCTATTGTTTTTATTCAAGAAAGTGTATTTTCTTGGATATCATACTTTTATATTAATAATACAAAATCTAAGAGCCTCTCTCTGTAATCTTCTTGAACCATAAGGATGATCTTCAAATCACTATTAATAGCTCAATTCACTTTTATAGAAAAAGTAATGTGTGTGTGTATGTGTGTCTGTGTGTGTATTTGTGTGTGTGTGTGTGTGTGTGTTTTAAGCATTTTTATCATATCCATGAAAAGACTTAAGAAGTGAGATTAAAAGTCTGGAGCTAGTAGTTCAGGGCAAATGAGAAGTCAATTAAGTTTATGTTTTTCCTAAAACATACTGTTTTGTTATATTTCTGTATTGTCTGAAATGTTCATTAAATACAGTTTTATGAGGGAAAATAGTGGATTTGAGAAAGAATGTGCCATTTCATATTTTACTTTGTTATAGCTCTTTTATTTATTGTTGTTTTTAAAATGTTCTGAGGGGAAAGTAATAGCTAATAGTAAATACCAAACCAATTTGAGGTCTGTACACCAGAACCTTGTGGTGCATCATTTAAAACCTTTTCATCATTTCCACAGCCTTTTTTTAAGGTACTTGGTCTTACCCATTCTTCCAGCATATGAGGAATCTTCTCTCCTTGAGGGAGATTTAGACCCAGCTACATGTGTGTACTGATTTTTCCAGGATCAACGATCTTGCTTCCATTGCTCTTTGCTTCTGCTGTTCTCTGAAAAATCTTTCCACACACTCTGGCTACTCCCTCAATTCCTAATCATACTTATGGTTTAGCTAAAATCTTCTCCTTCCCTTGAAACAAGCCTCTGCTTTCCCCAGCAGACCATGTCTTGAATTCTTATAAAGCTTATTATTCTTCTTGTTGGTTTTAGTCGTTTTACAGATGACATATATTGCTTTGTACTCTTACAGGCTTAGGTGTCATTTTAAGAGATAATAGATATATATGCTTTAATGGCCCAAATACAAATGGTAAGTTCATAACATTTATTGCAGTTCATGATGGCTCTTTAATAGCTATGTGTTGATTAACTGAAACATGTTTTGTTTTGTTTTTAAATTTGTATGTAGCACCTGCTAATTACCAGGTATGGCTTAGGATTTTAGAGAAGGAAACTCCAGGTTAAAGAAAGTACTCCTTATAGAACTGTCTGTTTAATAGTGAGGCAGATATGCCAATAAGTATTTGAAATAGCAGAGTCCAGTCTAGGCCTCTGCCTTGGAGAAAGAGAACTACAGTTCAGGGAAGACTTGTCAGAAGACCTAACATTTGTGTTAAATCTTAATAAGAGAGGCAGGGAACAAATTTTAGGCAGAGGTAAAAGAGTATGTGGGTCGGGGGAGGTGGCTCACATCTGTAATCCCAGAACTGTGGGAGGCCCAGGCGGGTGGATCACGAGGTCAAGAGATTGAGACCATCCTAGCCAACATGGCAAAACCCTGTCCCTACTAAAAATACAAAAATTAGCTGGGCGTGAAGGCATATGCCTGTAGTCTCAGCTACTTGGGAGGCTGAGGCAGAAAAATTGCTTAAACCTGGGAGGCGGAGGTTGCATTGAGCTGAGATTGTGCCACTGCCCTCCAGCCTGGTGACAGAGCAAGACTCTGTCTTTAAAAAAAAAGTAGTGTGTGAAGATATTTCCTGCCTCAAATACCTCAAAAGTAGTAGATTGAATCTTTCCTACAATGATAAGTTAGAGTTTAACCTTTATGAGAGTGAAACGTGAATACCAGCACACATTTTGCATGCTTTTGTATAATTGGCATTTTAGTCCATTTGTGTTACTGCAACAAAATACCTTAGACTTGGAAATTCATAAATAATAGAAGCCCATTTCTTATAGGTCTGGAGGCTGGGAAGTGCAAGATTGAGTTACTGGCAGGTTCAGTGTTTAGTGAGGGCTTGTTTCTCATTGATGGCACCATTAAGGTGTCCTCAGATGGTGGGAGAGATAGAAGGGCAAAAAGGGATGAATGCTGTGTCCTCACAGGGTGGAAGAGAGGAAAAGCAAAAGGGACCTAAGCTAGTTTCCTCAGGTCCCTTAAAAAGGCACTGATTCATTCATAAGAGTGGAGCTTTCATGATTTAATCATTTCCCCCAAAAGATCCACTGCTTATTACTATCACAATGAGAATTAAGTTTCAACATGAATTTTAGAGGGGACACCTCCAAACCATAGAATTCCTTTCTTCCTGCACCCCAATGTATGTCCTTCTTTCATGCAAAATGCATTCAATCTATCCCGATAGTCCTCAAAGTTTTAATTCATTCCAGCACCAACTCAAAGGCCAAAGTCTCGATTCTCATCTAAATCAGATATGGGTGGGACACAAGGTAAAATTTATCTTGAGGCAAATTCCTCTCCAGCTGAGAATGTGTGAGATGAAACAAGTTATGTATTTCCAAAATACAATGGTAGGATAGGCCCACAATAGATAATTCCATCCCAAATGGGAGTAATAGGAAAGAAGAAAGGGGTAACAAGTACCAAGTAGATCTAAAACCCAACCAGGCAAACGACATTCAATCCTAAGGTTTGAGAATAATCTTCTTTGACTCCATGTCCTGCCTTCCAGAAACACTGGGACAGGGGTTGGGCCCCCAGGCTCTCAGGCAGCTTCACCCACATTGATTTGCTGGGTGTAGCCCCACCTTCAGCTCTCACACATGGAAGCTCCATGCCTGCAGCTTTCCCAGGCTGGCACTATACACAGGTGGCTCTAGAGTTATGGGGTCTCAAAAACAGCTTGTTCCTACAGCAACATCAGGCGTTGTTATGCTGGGAACTCCCTGCAGCAGCCCTGACCCTGCAGCAGTGCCCTGCCCAGCCCCTGAGCCTCTCTGAGGCATCCTTTGAAATCTAGGTGGTGGTAGCCATGACTCACAGCTCATGAAGTCTGCATGCCTACAGAGGTGGCACCATGTGGGCACTGCCAAAGTTTGTAGTGTGTACCTTCTGAAATGGCAGCTTGAGCCACACCCACACCTGCTCAAACCATAGCTAGGGTGGTCAAGGAGTGCTGCATTGGAATGCAGGGAGTGGAAACTTGAGGTGGCCCTGGGCAGTAAGCCCTAAGCTCCCACAGGTAGCCTGGATTCCTCCCTGGAAACCATTCTGCACTAAAAGGCCCTCCTACTCCAGACCTGTAAGTTGAGTGACAGCTTCAAAGATCTATGAAATGCCTTTGGGGTCATTTTTCTTTGTCTAGATGCTTATCATCTTATTTCCTTTTCAAAATTTCCTGGTACACCCTTGGTGTTCTCTCCTGAAGACAACTTTGCATTCTGTACAATCTGGCCAGGCTGAGAATTTTCCAAATCTTTATGTTTGCTTCCCTTTTGATATAAATTCTGTCTTCAACTCATTTCTCTCCTTCCAAATTTTACTGTAAGTAGTTAAGAGAAGCCACACATCACCCTAAACACTTTTCTTAGTGATTTCTTCCTTTAAATATCCTGGTTCATTTCTCTTAAATTCAGCTTGTAAAAAGGAATAAGACACAGACACATGTCAAGGAAGTTCTTTATCACTTTGTAATGAGGATGGCTTTTCCTCCAGTTTCTCATAAGATATTCCTCATTTACATCTAGGAACTCCTCAGAATGACCTTTACTGCCCCTATTTCTACCACCAATCAGTAATCTGTAAGACTGACATGTTCTTTACAGCTCTGCTTTCCCTCACCTTCACTAGAATTGCCCTTAATGTTGTGTTCTTGGCAATCTAGACTTTTTCTAGCATGCAGCACCAAACCCTTCCAGTCTCTACCAGTTACCCAGTTTCAAAGCTGCTTGCACATTTTTAGGTATTTGTTATAGCAACACTCCTATTCTCTGGTACTGATTCCTGTCTTAATACATTTGTGCTGCTATAACAGAATAGCTGAGAGCAGGTAATTTATAGAGCAGAAATTCATTTCTCATGGTTCTGAAGGCTGAGAAGTCCAAGATCAATGTGCTGGTAGGATTGGTGTCTGTTAAGGACTGCTCTCTGCTTTCTTTCTCTCTACTTTCAAGCTGACACCTTGTCGTTGCATTCTCTGGAGTGGAGGAACACTGTGTCCTTACGTGGCAGAAGACACAGAAGATCAAAAGGATGCTCCATTCAACCTAAGCCCTTTCATAAAGGCACTAATTCCATTCATGAGACTGAAGCCCTCATGATACAATAACTTCCCCAAAAGGGCCTGCCTCTGAATACCGCTACAGTGGGGATCTACTTTCAACATGAGTTTTAGAGGGGACCCATTAAACCATAGCAATTGGGAAATCTCATGTATGCACATTTGAAACCACCTTGATTCTACATATGCACAGTCATAAGACATAGAGTAACATTTCTGTCAATGACATACCATATACACTACGGTGACACCATAATAGTATAGCCATGGTGTAGTAGGCTGTACCATCTAAGTTTGTTTAGCTCTATGTACAGTCTGTGATGTTTACACAATGATGAAACCCCCAACAATGCACTTCAAAAAATGTATTCTCATTGTTAAGTGACAGAATCCTGGTTGGAGTCTTACAAGTATATAGTATTCTTTCAGTGGAAATAAGTTAATGAGACTAAGCATTTCCTCAGACAAATGCAATAAATATTTCCATTCTAATATTTTGTAAGGATTAAAACTAGAAAGTACAGAGTATTTTAATGTCACAATATTTTCGTAGGCCTGTAAAGAGCAAATTGATTTTCACAACCCCTAATCTTGAGTAAAATTGGAGTAAGGTTTTATTTTTTTCTTAATTAACATTAGAACTCTTAGTACTGTGATATAAGCTCTTAATACATGCCACGAATGCAAGTGGAAATTTGAGGCGCAGTATCCCTAAAGCACTTTCCACATAGGCTCTCCTGCTGCAGTTGTTTGTAAATGCAGCTCTACATGTAAATGCTAGATTAGACTGAATGATGAATTTAAAACAAGTGGGTGCACTCACTGTGGCCCAAATTAAGCCTTGTTCTAAAGTTGCTATAGCAACATTATCTTTACCAAATGTCCTGCTTTAAAAAATAATTGGAAACACTTCCTGTTATTTAGGAAGAAAAACAAAATCACTGTTAATTTTTTGCATCCCACTACACAAATGTATTATTCTCATGCAATTTAAAAAATCAGCAAAAATCATGAATGAATATATGCATTTTAATATAATTATAACAGCAAAATCAAGAAGAATAAGAATTAAATTAGTTTGTACACATAATATGATGTATCTAAGAGTTAAATAAAATATTTGAATGAACATATTTTTCTTCTTTCTTTCTTGAATAACACTTAAGAGCAGAGAGCCATGGATAGTTTCTTTGGGATTTGTATGTATAAATTATTTACTTCACAGATAATGAACATATTTCTTTAATATCTGGAGAAAGTTGTGGAATAGTTGAAATTTTTAGGTTATGCATTGGAGAGTAAATAACTAAATTCAAAGGACCCACAAACATATGACATACCAAGAGGCAGAGAGGTCTAAAATATTTTATGAGGGTCATTCAAGGAACATGTATTTGAATTTGAAAGCAATAAGTAAGTCATGTATAAAATTCCAGAACCAGATGCATTTTTTCTAAAAAATTACTTTAAATCAAACCTATCATTCAATTGTTTTCATGGAAAATTATTAGAAAATATTGTAACATTTTATTTGGAAGAAAAATAACCTCTCTACACAACATAATATATATTGTTTACTAACTTGTGAAAATGTACCATATATAGTTTGATTCAACATTTCAACATGTTTTTTTGTACTTTGGAAAGGCATTTACTATCAATGTAATTTTAATTCTAAAGTGTCATTTCATGCTTCATTATCTCTGAGTAAGAATTTTAGTTTATTGTTGGCCCGCAGCTTCGTCTGTGAGTCATGAGTTGTATAGCTAAGGATATTTTCCCAGGCATTTGGGTGAGGTGACTAATACTTCTTTCTATATATCAATTAGGCTTTCCCATTTAACAACACTAGACTTCAAAATGAAAGTGACATGTTCTGGGAAACAAAACGAAAAGTACAGAAGCAGTACCATTCTAAAGAACGCTTAAATCACTTAATTGCAAAGTGAAAACATTTTATTTGTTCAGCCTTTTCTCTGCCACCTCCTTCCCCCACCCAGTTCCATTGCTCTTTCCACTAGGATCAGCTGTGCTGAATATTTTGGCATAGCTCAAAGCAAAATAAACAGAGAGAAGGATGTCCAGTTTCTGGGTTTTTGGGTTTTAAACAACTTTCATGCATTAGTGGGTTGCAGCCAGCAGCTCTTATCCCACCTCTTATAACAGATGCTGACCCTGAGTTCGAAGGTTGTAGCTTTGCCATTTATGTGTGTAAATGTACACATGAACTCATCAGCTCCCAAAGTAACTTAAATTTGGCATGGAAACTTGGAGAAAACAGGATTGAATTAAAATTTTTCCACCAAAAGGCTATGTTGTGACTGTTCAATATTAATTCCATTATAATTATAATTAACCTTATAATTAAGATTTTCTAGTCATCTACCTCATCAATCCAGCTTATTTCTAGTTTCTAGTTCTGTGTGTTCACTTGGCCTAAAATATTCTTCCTTAAGTTTCTACCTGCATCCAAATCTTTCATGTCTTCTCCAGGAAATCTTCCTTGAGTGATACCAACTGTTATCATCTCCTCACTATCTCCTGTCATTCGCTTTAGATGAAATGTTAGCCAAGCAAAGTATTTAAGAGCTTAAATTCTGGAGTCCAGTCAACTCAAGTTCGAATCCTGGCATAGGGGCCTAGCAAAACAAATCATTGAACAAATTAATTACCAGCGGCCAGACTATTGTAGGTGCTGCAGTAAAGCAGTAAGCAAGGCAGACAACCTATTCTCCTTGAGCTCATGTTGGAGCACGGACAGACAACAAAAAATATTATCTACTGTGGCAGGTTCTGAAAAGAGAGTAAGCAAAGTCATGTGATGCAGGGTAATTAGGGGCTCCTATTTGAGTGGGAACAGGGGTCAGGAACAGCCTTCATGAGAAGATAACATTTGAGTTAAGACCTCAAGATTGAGATGGAGTCAGCCATGCTATAGGAGGGAAAAAAATGTATTCCAGCCAGAGGGAAAAAGCACGTACCAGTGTTCTGAGTAGGAAATAACATTTAAGAAGTAGAAAGAAGGCCAGTGGTGGGTGGGGGCTGGGGTGGAAAAGCAGTACTCGATAACATTGTAGACTAATAAAAGGGAATTAAATTTCATGCTAAGATTGTGATGAAAACTGGTGACTTTATTTGATTGTCACACCAATTTTTAGAAAGTTGAATTGAATCTAAATATTTTAAAATTATGAAATATCACATAAAATCCCACTATATGATGCATATACACATATGAGTTATGCATTAAGACCCCCCTATGAAAAACAATTGTGTTGACTTACAATTTTCTTACCCACTCCAGTTAACACAAATATCCTGGGTCATGACTGGAATAAGAAAAAGAAGATTCCCTTGATGCCACACCATGTCACAGAGGCACCAGGAGAGTGAGCTTCTGCCTTTCCTACTTCCATATTCTCCTCTACACATTGATGTTGATAAGAAGGGTAAGTGAGGAAACATACATTTTTGAGCCTGAAGCACAGGGAAAAAGTCTGGACTGGTACTGAAAATTTGAGCAACATCAACGTATAAATGTTTGTAAGTAAAGGCAATGAGATTACCTAAGGAGACAGTATACATAGAAGAGCAAAGAGCATCAGAGGAAGCCCTGGTCAGGCCAACGTTTAACAGTGAGTTTAGATGGAGGAACAGATGTCATCAAAGACTAATTAAGTTCAGGAAGTAACAGAAAAATCAGAAGCTAAAAGAAAAAAAAAACAATATTTAAAGGAGGAATACGTGTTAAATTATGAAGTTAAGTAATATGAAAACTAAGGCATGTTTGCCAGATTTAGCTACATAAAATACTTGTAGACCTTGATGAGAACCATTCTGATGGAAAGGTAGAGATAAGTCATCGGAGTAGGTGAAGGAATTAGAAACAAGGAAGTGGAGACAAGGTGTGGAGCCAACCTGTGGGAGGGATTTTGCAGTGAAGTTTGCTGTAAAACAGCAAGGAGAAATAGAGTGGAGGCTAGAAAAAGATAAAGGGGAAGCGGACTTCTTAAAGTTGATATTAATGGATTAAATATGCATCTTTGTTAAAAATTGTGTATCAATTTTCTCATCTGTAAAGGAGGCAAATTTAACAATGATGCTTCAAATGGTTGCAATGAGAATGAAGAGTTATTGCAAGCAGAGGACTAACACCATACTTGGGGCTTTATATGTTCTCGGTAAGTACTCATTGTTACCACCAGGTACTGCAGAATTCCGTAACACCCAGCATAGTTACTCAAATGATATTTTTCTTTTTCACTCTTTACTACCTCAGATATAAGGAGTTATCTTTAAGTAAGGTACTATGGAAGTGGAGTTTGAGGACAAGAATAAACAGTAAGTTGTTAAGAGAATTAAATCATTATTCAACAATGTGTCCTAAAATCTGTGTCAGGTATTTTGACTATGCATATGTACAAATATGACTTAGTATAGTCCCTTCCCTTTATCAGAACACAGAGCTCAGGAGTCCCCAAAGCTACCTTTACTTCTCACATCTACTGTGAGATCAGGGCTCCAAGACTACCCTTGGGTTAGAGAATTCTCTAGAAAGACTCATAGATCTTGAAAAGCTGTTATCGTTATAGTTTATTTCAGTGAATAGGTACAGATTTAAATCAGCAGAAGAGGCACACAAGGCAGGGCTCAGGAGACCATAAGGCACAGTGCTTCCAGTTATCCTCTCCCAGTGGAGCTGTGTGTGTAGTACCTATTTCTCCAGGAACAATGTGTGAAAATACACATGTAATATTGCCCCCTGAGAAGCTCATCTGAGCATTGGTGTCTGGAGCTTTGATCACAATCTAGTCACTCAGTCACTACTTATATGGCTAATCTTAGTTTCCAGCACTTCCAGAGGTCACTATGACACCTTATAGTCTGGGATCCCTATAACCCCAGACCCCAAGTAAACAAAGACATTCTAATCAGGCAGGACACTCCACGGGCTTAGAGGTTACCTCCCAGGAGCCAACTGCAAAGCCCAGATCTCTCTCTGGCAAGGTTTATCCTTTGCTGTACAATTTATAATGGTTGAGGAGATAATATATAAAGACATAACACTTAAATACGTGATTTAACTAATGATTCAAGTCAATAAACAGTGACATAATGTCAGAGGTGTTTGAACCAGAGCAATTCCATCTTGAGTAGGAGCTGGGTAAAATAAAGGTTGAGATCTACTTGGCTGCATTCCCAGATGGTTAAGGCATTCTAAGTCACAGGATGAGATAGGAGGTTGACACAAGATACAGGTCATAAAGACCTTGCTGATAAAACAGGTTGCAGTAAAGAAGCAACTAAAACCCATCAAAACCAAGATGGTGGCAAGAGTGACCTCTGGTTGTCCTCCATGCTGCACTCGCACCAGAACCATGACAGTTTACAAATGCCATGACAACATCAGGAAGTTACCCTGTTTTAGCATATCATCAAGAAATAACCATAAAAATGGGCAACCAGCAGCCCTCAGGTCTGTTCTGTCTATGGAATAGCCATTCTTTTATTCCCTTACTTTCCTAATAAATTTGCTTTCACTTTATCGACTTGCCCTAAATTCCTTCTTGCCTGAGATCCAAGAACCCTCTCTTGGGGTCTGAATTGGGACCCCTTTCCTGTATTAATAATGCCAGGATATGTTTACATAACAAATAGCTTATTCAAATAGTACTCGCTGTAGCTATTTAGAGAAAGACAAGAGTTGGAGCTAGGGATTGGGTAAAGAAAGGAATTCTAGAAAATAGCTAATGAAACTGGACCTCAAAGAATTACTTGGATTTGAAAAGATTAGCTGAGAGAAACGTGAATTACGGAGGTTCAAGTCAATTCTGGGCAGGATCTCAACAGAGTCAGAATGTGGTCACAGAGTCCTTCACGGTAGATAGAGGAAAACTAGGAATATGGTGAGGAGATAAGAGGAAAAAAAGAATAGTGACATGAAAGAAAGTCTTTGCCTAAATAACAACTTTATATAAAGCTAGCTTTGTGCCTCAGAAGGGACAATTTCCTGTCTCCTTCCCTTCTGCCAGCTGCCAGCATTCACACACTTGGTATTGATGGTTAGGCTTCTGTGGGCTAATCTGGGATTGTAATTGCCATTTACAATTCCAATTCCAGAGGGAAAAAATCTTTTGCCTTTCAGAGGAATTTGGGGGACATAAGTGTCTTCTTTCATTTTGGGTATTTACTTCCTAAAGTCTGAGCTTCGTCTATGAGGAAGGAGCATAGCATCGACATTATCTGTAGTATCCTCTAACAATTTTGCAAAATTTTGGAGTGAATTTCTAGTCATTTGGAGAATGTGTAACTTCTAGTTACTTAGTATTTCATAACAATAGCAATATTTATGAATCAATATTTGAAAACTATTACCTGAAAAAGATGTCGATGTTGCTTCTAGGTGCATGGTGAAAGTGGCTTATACATATTGAATAAAAATTACTGCCATTTTCAGAATATTGATGGCCATTGGAAAGGAAATATAGGATATCTGAACTCTGGAAAGTTTTGGAAAAACTAAAAAAATTTCCATCTGAGCCTCAGAAAGAACAAAGTTACCTGACCTGGAAAGATAAAATGGATTACATGAGAAAATATATTCAGTTTCTTAATATTGTTAGATAATTGATCGAGTTCTGGAACTTCAGTGATATTTTTCCTATTCAATTGAGTTTCTCCCCATTCTTCTGAAAGAATTGAATGCAAAGCAATGAGAAAGGCAACTTTGCAAAACCCCTATCTTCATCATAAATGTATTACATTCCTCTAATAAGAACCTGCTCTCACCCAGCAGAGAATTTCAGATGATTCTCTTTTCTAAGGGAAAAGAGAAAAATCTGATATGCATTCAAAATCTATGATGTCCTACTTATTAGATAACTTATTACATTAGCATTTTCTTAGTTTGAACTCCTGATTTCTTGCCTAGAGTGAGAAAAAAGGTTAACTAGAACCATATGTAAAACAAGATGTGTTTATCATTGTCATATTACTGCTTCAGTATTATAATGCCCATCAGTAAAATTGCTAGTGCTCCTTCTTCACATTTGATGATATCTTCTGTTTTGGTTTTGAGCATTTAATATGCCAAATATACTGAGGTTTTCAATAATAAAGTTCACTCACGCAGAGTCAGCAGCAGTTTATATCTATGATGGGGGCTACACTTTTACAAGGAAATGACATAACCAGAAAAGCCCACAGGTTGCAGAGTCACTGGGGTATGGTAGAAGCTCAAATTCTCATCCTCTACTTTTCTGGAAGAGTGACCTTGGACAAATAACTTCTTCATCTACACAATGTAGCACTGTTGTTAAAACTTGGCAAAATATTTTCTAAAATATGCCTACCAGATAATACTGATGTAACAAATATATGTTCTATTCCCCTCTTTCCAAACCCTGAGCACCGCTCTCAAATGAAAATACCAGCTGCCATGGGCATTATACTCTGAAGAATACAGTTTTTTCCAGCATTGGTTAGCATCTGTGCTGAAGGTAATGAGGGGATCCACAGTGAAAGTTCTCAATGGATCAGCAGCAGCAATAAAATGATAGGAAAAGCAATTGTTACTTGATCTTTTTTGATTTAGTGTACAGATTAAAAAATAAACAAACTGGTATTTTCTGAGGGCACATACAGTCTTGACACTTTTGCCTCATTCATTTATTTTTTATGTTAAGCCTGAAGGGATGCAGGCATTATAGCAGAGTAGGAACAACACTGGGTTTGAGTTCTGGCTCAGCCACTTGGTATCTATTGTGTCATTGAGCAAATTATTAAACTTTTTAAGCTTCACATTCTCATCCAAAAATGGAGATAATAATGATACTCACTTCACAGAGTTGTTTAAGGATTATTTGTAATAATGCCTATAAAATACAATACAGTTCCTGGCATATAATTATAAATTTATTGTTAGTTGTAATAAGACACTGCAGTCTCAAAGTGTTTCACAAAGTTTGAATTAATGACTTCTTTCCTCAGAGTCCCTGGGGATCTTGTTAAATAAGAAGACTCCTGGGCCCAGCTCCACATCTAATGAATCAGAATATCTGGGCAGTGCTGGGGTTGAGAGTTTGCTTTTTAAGAAGCTGTCTAGGTGCAGTTGAAATCAGCTACTGATGCTATCCATTACCCATTCACTCCTTTCCTCGTAACTATACCCTGATTTCCATGTGGGGGATTATTCTTCTGGCTCCAACCATTTTTGCTTTTGTCAGAGAATCTGACTTGTCACTGGTGCCTGGTTGTCATTTCCCTGGCCACAGAGCCTGGGTCCACTCTGTCCTAAGCAAAGATGATGTCCTAAGCAAGTAGGCTTTTGCTACAATGCTAGGACAAAGGCAAGTCTTCTCTCCTACTGGATGAGGATGTGCTCCTGGGCATGATAGCAGCCATCTGTGAGCATAAGGTGGGGTGGCTATTTAAGAGTGAAGCCAGAAAAAGCAGAGCCAAAAGATGGAAAGACAGAAGTCTCTCAGGCTCATGATGTCCTCTGAAGCCCTTGTCTAGCTACACCTAAAGCCTAGACTGATTCCTGCAGTTTTTGATTATTGAGCCAACACATTCTTTTTGGTTAGAGCATTTTATATATGTTTCTTTTTGTTACATGTGACCACTGCCTAACAAATCAGATGACCCACATTCAGTTTCTTTGTTAAATGAGCACTAGCTGGGTCTTCAGTTTTACAAAGTTTCACATCCATGCCTGACTTGACCCATTGGGCATTTTCAGATTCCTTCTGCCTAGGCTGAAGGAAGGCTAAGCAGCCTCCTAGATTTCTCACCTCTAAGATGATACCTGAATCTTAGCCTACTAGGACACAAAAAATAAGTCCAAGAATGCCCTTTCTAACTTTGATGCTTTGGCTAAAACTTGGTTCTGCTAGCTAGAGGTTACAAATTCCAATCTTTAAAGGGGGCATGGCAGGAAGAATGAGTAAGTAAAACAGGCTGGGAGCTGGAAATATGCCACTTACTTCTTAAGTCCAAGGAAAACATCAAGGCAAATCTGAAATTAAATGCCCAGTCTCAGTGTTAACAAGGCAACAGGGAAGAGAGGTCCTGGAGTATTGAAGAGCTCTTGCCTCCTTTAAAGGCAGCAGGAGTTATTTGGCTTCAGCCAAAGGTCACCACGTGGAAATTCAGTCCCAGGTTACCAGAGTATTCAGACATCTTGAATTTTATATTAAATCTCTTGAATTTTAAATATTAACAACTAATTCAAAATTTTAAAACATTCTAGGCAGGCTGACACAGTAAGAGCCAAACATAACACACTTGAAGCAGCCTAGGATCTTCTGTGCAGACCATCCAAGAGGTGGCAGAGGACAGTGTTATCTAAAGTAAGAGGCTTTCACAATTAGATCATCCCAGGTCCATCTATAGACACATGGGAGAGAATCAAGAGAAAATATCCATAATTGAACATGCCAGGCAAGGAGAAATGTCTTCACTCCCTCCACAGGCTAGCTTGGTAACTGGCATTAGGGAGTCTTAGGAGTTTATTGTACTCTTAACTCATATAAGATCTTCCTCTCAGGGGGCAGCAAACCTTTATCTCCTTCTGGAAGTTAGATCATGTTGCTAATAGTCTCTCACTTGTTTTTTTTACTTTTTCCTTTGTAGAGCTGGTATACATTTTCCCGTCTCCTGCCCCCACCCCCGCCCCAGGACATGTGATTGGCCAGAAATCTGGCCCTAGGCAACTACTGCATTAACTTTATAATGAAGAGCTCATTTGGTTAACAAATTATGTTTCTATACACTTTTAACAAAGACTTATCTAAACTGTGGTAATCTCTTCTTACTCAACACATATTCATTTCACTTTTAGATATCCAGATATTTGGGTAAAGCACAGAGAGCCAACGACAGAAAGATGTTTAAAGTTATATCCTTCCAATTTATTTATATGAGATGGGGAGGCATGTGATAATCGAATCCATACGGCCTTCTTCTTCTCAACCTTTGTACATGGGTAGAACGTACATCCAAGGTAAATAAACATCCAAGGTAGTCAAGAAAGAAAAAGGATAATATGAAAGCTTTGGGGAGTGAGGGGGTGGTCTACTATTTTGCCATCATACTAATGAGGAAAGATAAAGAATAATTCATGGCTGCCCAGCTTCCAATGGCCCATTTCTACCCTATCCACCTCAGCCCTTTCCATATACACAAAAGTATTCAGGGCTCTAGCCTACTCCTTTAATATCTAATTTTGGGGTGACTGTTCTAATTCCCTTTATTCCAGGAAAATCAGGAGAACTGAGTAACCAACAGAGAACTATTGCTCTGATGGTCAGAATAGATAGCTGTCACAGGAATTCATGTCTGCTATTTTCTTGACTAGTTAATGGGATACTTAGAAGAAAAAAAATCTCAACATAAACTGAAGGTGTAAGGAAGATGAGACTGAAACCAAGATAACAGTTTATTTTATTGGCCAAATGGATATAAAATCGATAATATCTGTAGAGTAATATCTGGTTCTTCTTTCATTTCTAGTACATGAGAGACTGAACGTACAGTTAAGCAGGGCCATGTGACTAGCTCTGAGCAATGGAATATAGTACAGACTAATAAAGTATGAAGTCTTTATGCACTTTCTTCTCTTGAAAGAAGACCACATATCCCAGGGAGTACAAGCCTGGTTGGTGGAGCCACCATAAGCCTAGTATCCTGAGTGTCCAAATGAACCAGGGCCTGAAGCTGACAAAGAATGAACATATTTCACCAGGTAAAAAATAAGCTTCAGTTGTGTTAAGCCCTCAAGAGTTTAGAGTGATTTTTTAAACTGTGGCATAGCACAGTCTACCCTGACTAATAAAAAGGGATGCTGAGAGGCAAGGAGTTTGCTTTGTTTCTGGAGCTTGGGAAAAGAAATTAAAAGCAGAGAAGCAGATAGCTTGTGGCAAACTTTTCTGTTTTCCTTCTGTCCTCCTGCCTTTCTTTAATTCTTGTTCTACACGCGTAAAATGCACCCATTCTGTCAATTTTCAATTCTATATTCACACATATGCCAACTTTATAAAATGAAAATAACTGGTGAAATATATAAAGTACACAGCTTAGTCTTGCACACAATTTAAATTAAAAATTTATGTATTTAAATGCATTCATGGAGGGAGGCATTAGCATGAAAAGCAGATGAGAAGGTGGTTTTCAGCTCTAGTTGGTTTTCAATTCTCCTTGTGAACTTTTCTAAACATCTTTCTGCTAGCACATACGTATATCTTTTTTTCCTCTTCGAAAAAGAGTCCTGGGGATGTTTTCTACCCTGTTAAAATCTATATCCAGATAACACAAATTAAACTCATTCAACATTTCTGAGTGGCAGGTACTGTGGCTGTATCTACCCTCAAGGGAGCTTCCAGGTTAGTGGGAAAGTTAACATACAAATAAATCCTTCATGTGAAGAGTGTTGCAGCAGACACCAGCATAAGGGTAGGGACTGGGAGAAGCAAGCATGTGGATGGTGGTTGGTCTTGGGATGTCACAAAAAGATTTACTAAAGACATGGCAACTTGCTCTTTAGGGAACTATTCAATAACATAATAGATGTGGATAATGAAGAGGGGTGGGACTGGAACCAGACAATAACATTAAGCAGGAGGCAACAGTTAGCAAGAAGGAAGAATAAGGGACTTTTGTGGCAGAGGTTTTAGGAGGCGGACAGTAATTTGGATTTGCTAAGTAAAGAAGAGGGAGGAGTCTAAGAATATTCTACACTACACTGGGGTCACGGATGTTTTCCTACAGTGGGCAGCTAGTAGTTGAGACTTTGTGGGTCATGTAGAGTCTAGTGTTTTTTGATAATTTTTCTTTTGTAATCTTTCAAAAATGCAAAAGCCATTCTTAGTTTGAGGCATGGTTATGGTCCTTAGGCCCTAGTTCCTAGTTGGCCAACCCATGTACTAGATTAAGACATCCCCAAAGTGGGGTGTCTTTAGTCAGATAAGAAAGAAAAGAAGGTTCAGGCTGTAAAGAAAACTGAAAAGCACTGGCAGTTTCTTCTAAATTGTTCACTGTTTTATCACAAATAGAAATGCTCTTTCTCAATAAAGTTGAAATTTTGATATAGTGGTCAAATTGCCCTCTATTGTACAATCTGTTTTTGCAACATATTCTTTGTTTTAGAAAATAAACCTTTGACTCATTGATCCTGAAGTGTTTTAATTCTAAGCCCTATGTGCCAGGTGCATCCTTTTGTTTTGTATTTGTCAGTCTTTGGCTACAAAGTCCTAAATATTTGGTATTAAGAATGTAAGTTTCTATTACAAAGCCATAACTCATTATATATTTTTAATGGTGGTTGCTTTTTGGTTTGATGTGTAATATGTGCTCAATGTTATTATTTGAGTCAATTAATGAGAATGATAGAATTCCATTGAAAAGTAAACTCCTGTTCATTTAAAAATCATCAGCTTCAGAAGACTTAAATGGTCCCAACTTTAGGTGTATATTGAACATTCGGTAGAGATTCGGACCGCCTCGGTAGTGGTGGTCGCCCTTCCCCCCACTTATCTGGATCCAGCTGTGCTTGCTGTGAAACTCAGAGCGTTTCAGATTGCTTGTTTTGTGGGGGTGGTACCCGCCCAGCCAGATCGCCTGGCTCCCTGTCTCTGCCCCCTCCCGTTCAGTTGAAGGGGTGGCTCTGTCTCTCTGGCATTCAGATGCCAGTTGAAACGGCTGCCCAGATTTGTGTGTGTTTCTGTGCACCCACCCTGCACCGGCTGAAACCGCCGTGCTGAAAACTCGTGGCGCTTTTCAGCCGGGAATCTTCAAGTCTGTGGGCAGTGAAAATTTGTTTGGAAATGCTGTGGACACTCACCCTCTGCGTTGTTCTTGCTGGGAACTGCACTCCGGAGCAATTCCTATTCGGCCATCTTGGATCCTCCCCCCGAGATGCTCTTCAATGTTATTTGTATTTTTACATTTGGATTAAAAATTGAGGGCTAAGAAATATTTCTGTTATATTCTAAACTTAATTACTAGGCTTTCAAATATGGAAAATTGCTTCTTTGTTTTCTAATTATGTATTAAAATGTATTTACAGCGATGCATACAATTTTTCCTGATCATCTGAAGGTGGATTAGTCTGTTTTCAGATGGAGGTAGTTAAGATGCAGCAAGGATTTGAGATCAGCTGATTCCCCTACCGGGATATGCAATCAAGCTGTGATCATTAGCCCTGATTATCAGCAACCCAGTGGTTGCAGAACTGGGTTCCGGGTCTGGAGGCCTGGAATCTGGCAAACATCATTCACTCCATCAGCAGTCTTACCCAAAGTTTGGGTTCCCAGCTTCTGTACTTGGAAGAGCTGTCCTTCAACTCCAATCATGTAATTACCTAATGACTCAGCCTTCCTGGTAAGTAAGGTCATTCCAGATATTTGACTAATCTGCAAAGTGGTTAATCTACTGAAAGTTAATGAACAGTTAGCTGTGATTTGATCTGGACTGTGCTTGATTTTGAGTTATCTGTAGCTTACTTTATTTCCACCCAAGCGCCAACATTATTTTTGATAATCAAGTATTAACATTAATTGTATATTCTCCCCCAAACTTCCCTACGCATGTAATTTTACAGCGTTCTAACCAATCCTGATTTTTCTTTTCCCAAAAGTTTCATTTCTTTTCAGGAATCCTAAAACATATCTCTGTATGTTTTAAATATGATACTCATGTGACATTGTAAACATTCCCCAACTTACAAATTTGATTTTTGATGTTCAACTCCAAAAAATGGGGATTGATATTGATGTCTAAATAGGGAATGGTTTCCAAATGCTTTGAGCTTTTTAGTCTAGCTAATTCTTTGCTCCAAAATGTGTTTACTTGATAGCATCACCCATATCTTTTAATTTTTTACTACATCCTTTAATTCTAATACATTAAAGCCAACAAGTAAAAGGAAAAAAAAGCTTATGAAAGAAAGAACCACATGAAGAAATATATTACTTTAAATTGAAACCCACAAAGTGCTTTATTCTTTCTTTATCGGAAGAAGAGTAATTAACAGAATGGGTCAGTAATAAGGAGATATAAGAAAGACATGGAAAGAAGAAGCAATTTAGGAATCCAAGTGGAAGAAAAGTGAGTGAAGAGAGAAACAGAAAAAGTGAAAGAAAACCCAGAGCTCTTGCTGGACTCATTCTAAACTGCATTCCTTGGCTCTCAACACTTTGAATATAAGGGAAGTGGGAAGAATATTAACATTTGTAGGAAGGATGGAGGCAGAGCACACAGAGACACACAAAATCCTGACATGTTTCTGAATGAAAGCTGTGGGTGTGAAAGCAAAGTGAGCTTTGTCAGGTTTTTTCTTTTTCTTTTTTTGAGACTCTCATTCTGTCACTTAAGCTATAGTGTTAGCTCACTAAAGAATAGCTCACTGCAGCCTTGAACTTCTGGGTTCAAGTAATACTCCCACCTCAGCCTCCTGAGGTGTTTGAATTTTAGGTGCAAGCCATCACATCTGGTTCTTCTAGCAATTTCTATGAGTCACACTTTATATCTTCTCCTCAGATCTCTGTCAGGAGACTCAAGATAAATCTTGGAGAATGCATTTGCCTAGTTAGAGAATATAGCTATCAGTTTGTATGTGCCATGTTATATCTGGTACTACATTGCTAAATCAGATTGCTCTGGGAGCCTGGTTTACATTTGGAAAATATGTTAGTCTCTTTTCATGCTGCCATTGAAGACATACCCAAGACCAAGTAATTTATAAAGAAAAAGAGATTTAATGGACTCAAAGTTCTACGTGGCTGGTGAAGCCTCACAATCATGGTGGAAGGCAAAAGGCATGTCTTACATGGAAGCAAGAAAACAGATAATGAGAACCAAGTGAAAGGGGTTTCCCCTTATAAAACCATCAGCTCTCATGAAGCTTATTCACTATTATGAGAACAGTATGATTCAATTATCTCCCACCAGGTCCATCTCACAACATGTGGGAATTATGGAAGCTGCAATTACAGATGAGATTTGGGTGGGGACACAGCCAAATTATATGAAAATATAACTAGCTCCCTTCTTTCCTCTAATTTTGTTTTCCTCCTCAATCCCTCAAATTTAAATATTTGAACAATACAACAAAATTAAAGTGACTGAGTCAAGGTAGATAATCAATAAATATAATCCCCCCTTCTTCTGCTCCTTTATCCTTATCCTCTTTTATGGCACCTTACACTTGCAAGCTTTATCTTGGATGCCCACATATCCAAGGGTGCTATTCTGCAGGCCTTTGGGATTATAACACACTGGAGGCCTCCACCCATTTCCTCCTCAACCTCAGAACTTGCATGGCTCTGGTAGTCACTAAAATATTCAGACATTTCACTTCTCTGCCTCCCAGGTGTATATGCCTCCTTGTGATTGGATAAGTTCATGTGATTAATTCTGGTCACTGAGTTGGGAGTATAAGTAAGGATTATCGCTTCCAGGCCAAGGGACTGAATTACTAGTTCAAGATTCTCTAGGGTACTTTTACTTTAGGTTCTAGTGTCCAGCAATATTTGAGATAGTGGCTACTTTACTAGCCTGGATCTCTGGCCTATGAAGAGATACATAGTAGAGACCCAGCTTACCTGCAAAGGAGATGGAATGAAAGTGAGAGATAAACCATTGTTCTCAGAAGCTACTAAGTTTTGGGGATATTGAGAGAAATGCAAATCAAAATCATAGTGAGATACCATCTCACACCAGTCAGAATGGCTACTATTAAAAAGTAAAAAAATAACAGATGCTGGCAAGGATTTAGAGAAAATAGAATACTTCTACACTGTTGTTGGAAGAGTAAATTAGTTCAACCATTGTGGAAAGCCGTCTGGTTATTCCTCAAAGACTTAAAAACAGAAATACTATTCAACCCAGCAATCCCATTACTGAGTATACACCCAAAGGAATATAAATCATTCTATTATAAAGATGCATGCACATGTATGCTCATTGAAACACTATTTACAATAGAAAAAAAGTGGAATCAATCTAAATGTCCATTAATGACAGATTGGATAAAGAAAATGTAGTACATATACACAATGGAATACTAAGCAGCCATAAAAAAGAATGAGATCATGTCTTTTGCAGGAACATGAATGGAGCTGGAGGCCATTATCCTTAGCAAACTAATGTAGGAACAGAAAGCTAGATACCATGCATTCTCATTTGTAAGTGAGAGCTAAATGATGAGAACTCATAAACACAAAAAAGGGAACAAGAGACACTGGGGCCTACATGAGGGTGGAGGGTGGGAGGAGGAAGAAGAGCAGAACAAATAACTATTGGGTATGAGGCTTAGTACTTGTATGATGAAATAATCTGTACAACAAACCCCTGTGACATGAGTTTACCTATATAATAAACCTGCACATATGCCCCTGAACCTAAAATAAAAGTTAAAAACAAAATAAAACAAACAAACAAACACAAAAAACCAGCTACCATCCAAGAGAATCTAAGCAGACTGTGGCATAGAAAATAGAAGTGGAAGTGGAGGCCATAAAGAGAGAGTAGGGACCTTGCACCTCCATAAAGCAAATTGGGTTTTAGGGTAGAACTCAAGTTGAACTAGAGCAGCAAGCAAAAAGCTGTCATAGTGACAGTCAGAAAATGAATATAAAAAGATGTAGTCAATAATTCTATGGGAAAGTTACATTAAATAATTTTAAATAATTATTCATTTTCTCACTACCAGAAAGTCAAGAATAACATGAAGTAGATGAGATTTCTTTCCTTACAGTGATAGTCTTCTGTAACCAGCTAACTATATGGAGTCAAGTTATCAAAATTTAAAATTGTTTTAAGTTATACTTCTTAATTTGCATATTGTTAGGTCTTTTTGTTTTCAAAATTTGGCAAAAATAGAGATTCTAGGTATTGGAAATATTTAACAACAGAACCATGTGTTAAAAAAGGATATAAAATTTAAAATTAAATAATCACAATCATACCTTAGGTCTTAATTTGTAACTAAAAATCATTGAAGAGAAATGTGTTTAATTGATAAAGTTATAATTTATACATGATGTGTGATTTAAATTTTAAACTAAACATTGTAAACTTGTAAGCAAATGATTGAGCTAGTCATCATATATTTGCCTGTTTATAAAAAGCAGCGGACTTCTAGATTTCTTGTGAGTGATAGATTTAGTGTTTGACTCACAGATCTCTTTTTACTCTCATCTTGGCCGACATCATATCTACTCATGAATTTTATTCTATGGTATTAAACTAGAGGACACAGCACAACATTTTTTTTTCTTTTGAGACGAAGTCTTGCTCTGTCGCCAGGCTAGTGTGCAGTGGCACGATCTTGGCTCACTGCAACCTCTAACCTCTGCCTCCCGGGTTCAAGTGTTTCTCCTGCCTCAGCCTCAGGAGTAACTGGGACTACCGGCATGCATCACCACACCAAGCTAATTTTTGTATTTTTAGTATAAATGGGGTTTCACCATGTTGGCCAGGATGGGAATGTTTATGTTTATAAAATTGTTCATAATAGCTTCTGCTGTATAAGGTCATACTGGGCAATAAATGGGATGACAAACTTAAAGTTCCTTGACTTCATTAAATGATCTATAAATTACAGATATTATTTACTATCTACACATGTGAGCTCCAGATCTGTTTATGTAACCACCTTTTAGGAAAGTCCATGTGGGTGTTGCATATGAACAAAACATTCAGGCTGTCAAAATAGAATTTACTGTCTTCATATCTAAATTGACTTATCTTGGAATTCTCTATCTAACTGTCTCACATCTAAACTCCTAGATCTAACCAGTCATTGAAAACTACCAATTTACTTTATATATATCTACGATTGACTTAGATTAGCCCTTCACACTTGGCAGTCCTCAGTCTCTCACATGCTTTTCTGTATCAGCCCTCTACTTCATCCCCTTCCTTTATTCCAGTGCTCTGCTTCCTTTGCCCTCTTCCCACTCCTTGTATTCATCCTCCATGAAACAGAGTGTTCCATCTAAAACAAAAACCTGAGTGAGTGACTCCCTTAGGAACTCCCAATGGCTTCCTCTCACTTACTCAGTAAGTCTGAGCTCATAGCATGATTTACAAACTTTAGGTCTCATGTGTGGCATCCAACCTTTTACTTTATTATTTTCTTTTCCTCCAGGAAGGTATCTTTGTAACCCAAGTTAGGTAAAACACCATGCAGTTTGCCCACATGCAGTCTATAATTCCCTCTCATCGATAGCTTCTATATGGTATTGAAATCATTCTTGAGGATGTCTCCTCCACTATATTCTAAGCTTCTAAATTGTTATGATTATACCTTGCTCATCTTTGTGCATTAAGGGCCTGATCCATAGTAGAGTCTTAATGTTTCATGGAACTGTTGAACTTTATTTAATTTTTCTCAATATTTCTCCCTTTCTTTCTACCATTAAGAAATAAAAGGAAAGAAGATTCTCTGTCTCTTACATTTTCCATACTTCTGGAAATACTACAGCTCTGTTTCTATCATTTTCCACTCTTCTATTTCAAGAATTGGGATTCTGGGACAAAAACAGCATACAAAAGTCCCATAATGCAGACCTTTTTGAAAAACTGGTCATCTATAGACCACTCTGAAGATGCAGAAACAAACTAAGAAAGGATTGAGCAAGCTCAGGGAATCTGAGTTTGCTCAGAAAAAAGCAAAACTAAGAAGCAAATGAAACCCATTACAGGTAAGGAAGAGAGGAAGATAAAGTCTTCTCCGAGACTAGGCCAACTTAGATGACCTCTAAAGCTGTGCTGTCCAACATGGCAGCCACTAGCCACATATGATATTGACTACATGAAATGCGGCTTCTCCTGAAATGAGATATGTTCAAACTGTAAAACACACCATCTTCAAAAGACTTAGTACAAATAATGAAAAATACCTCACTAATAATATTCTAATATTTATTACATGTTGAAATGATACCATTTTGGATATATTGGGTTAAATAAGATATGTAATTGAAATACATTTTACCTATTTATTTTTACTTTTCTTACTGTGGCTGCTAGAAAATTTAAAACTGTATATGTGGCCTACATTATATTTCTATTGGACAGCTCTAGATGATGGAATAACAGCCTCTAATTATGTCTTCTAAGAGGATTTGAAATGAGGAATACATATCTTCAACCAGAACCCCTGAGATGCTCCTTTGGGAATTTAATATCTCATTTAGGCAGGGTCATTGAAGAACTAACTTACATACTCAGGAGTTCCTAAGGCTGTGAAGAAAAACCAACCTCCAGAAGTCAGGTATTACTAGGGATTCTTAGGCAGATCTACTTCTAATATCTCCTTTTGGGGAGACCTGGGATTCAGTTGAACAGTCACATGTTCCCCATGGTTGAGTCACTTCCAATGGGGCATGAACAATGGTTGGGCAACTACTGAATGTCTGCTAAGCCAGCATGTGGCTAATTGGCCATATGCCCAGATTATGACAGCCCCCTTTGGGTCAGTAACAGTCCTGGTTCTTGGGTGAATAACAGTTTACCTCTCTGAGGTGAATCAACTCTTTCAGGGCACTAGGGCACGATTTAGAACACTGGAAAAAATGTAATTTATTCAATGACCCTCTAAGGATACCCTGGAGTGCAGAGAGGAAGCTCAGCAATTTGAAGCTCACATAGCAATTCTGCAAAGCCAATTAGTGGAACAAGACAAATTAGACGGAAGTGTGCTAAGTCCAATTGAGATATAAAGACAGTTTATATGAGCAGGATGTAATTGCCTAAGTGGGAATTTGGCTAAGAAAGTGAGGCTTTTCTGAGAAGGACTTTGGAAGGAAAGAATAAAGCATGGCTAAGAACTCCGTTATATACAAAAACAGTCTGTATGCTTGTCTACTTTAAAAATTATGTTTCCAAAGTGTTCGGAATTTTCTGCATTTTTCCACTTTATTTGAGCTACTATATCCAATTTTTGAATGCTAAACTGGAAATCGGGAAACTTGGCTTCAAGCCACAGTGCTACTATTAACTAACCACGTAACCTTGGGCAGGTTACTTTCCCTCTATGGTTCTTATTTTCCCCATTTATTACATGATGTTAGAGATTGTGTTAAGATAGAGATGCTTTTAGATAAGATTAGGTGGAAGGACCCAGGAATGCCCAATCCTACCCTGAACTAGAGCCACTGGTAGGGAGATATACAAGCAAGGAATGATAGCCCAAGGAAACAGATAATAACTTTACTGTTAGCTGGGCTTTTTGGCCCAAAGTCGGGGGGAAAAAAAAAAAAGCAAGTAATTTGTTTTGCTTTGAAAAAATAGCCTTTTGTTCAGTCCCTTCCTTGTGTTACAAAAGGGATTTAATGCACAGAGGATGCATTTCTGTACTCCTCACTGTTACCAGATGGCCTCATTAGACTCAGCCTTAGCTGATTAGATCTTCTCTGAAGAGGAGTGAGAAAGTGGTGGGGGACTTTGTCAGGGAGGAGAGATACGGAGAGTTTTTCTTTTTCAGAAGACTCCTGTCTTTTCTACTTCTACTATTTTTTTTTTTTGAGGCGGAGTTTCACTCTTGTTACCCAGGCTGGAGTGCAATGGTGAGATATCGACTCACCGCAACCTCCGCCTCCTGGGTTCAAGCAATTCTCCTGCCTCAGCCTCCTGAGTAGCTGGGATTACAGGCACGCGCCACCATGCCCAGATAATTTTTTGTATTTTTAGTAGAGGCGGGGTTTCACCATGTTGACCAGGATGGTCTCGAGCTCTTGACCTCGCGATCCACCCCTCTCGGCCTCCCAAAGTGCTGGGATTACAGGCTTGAGCCACCGCGCCCGGCCCTACTATTATTTCATTATGCTTTCTTCATGAAAGTCTGTGACCTTTATCATTTACCCGACATAATTATTAAGCAGTCTCCTATTTTGCGTTTCTAAGACAGAACAAAAAAATTTCCCGTTAATTGCTTGCTTTGCTTACCTAGGCATTTTTGGAGACCCTTTGAGAAAGCTTACTAAAGACCCCTATCTTGATAATTTAGATTAATAGCTCCTTTGACAATCAAGTAATAATGATATTCATCACTATCACTCATGCAGTACTTATTATGTGTCAGATGCCATTCTAAGTGCCACAACATATCAATGCATTTAATCCTTACAGAAAACCTAGGAAGTGTTTTAATTATGATTGGCGTATTTTACTGATAGGAACACTGAGGCACAGAGAGGTGAAGCAACTTGTGCTTCATGGATAATGGGTAGCAGAATCAGGCCTTGAACCCAGAGTCAGGGCACTTAGCCACCAGCTTATACTGTTATTCAGTGTCAGTTTCATCCCTTTCATTAGACATTTTAATAACCTAATAATTTCCATTTATAGAAAAAATAGATTTAAAAGTTTAAAATCCCACTTTTATATTAATTCAAATAAAGTGCTTCCAGTTGTATGTAAACAACTTATACACCAGTGAACAGTGATTATTAAAATATTCTAATTAAGAACACATGAACATATTTATATTTGTTGTAGCTAATGTTTTAATTGCATAATAAAATTTTGATAGTACATTGTAGTAATTGTAAAACATCTGAAAGTTTCATTTAATGCAAAAATGAATATAATCATGGAAGTCTTTAGACTATTTTCATCACTTTTTTATTCAGATAGGCAGAGGTATAACATTGCAAATCACTCAATCAAAATTAAGTGTAGTATGCATCACTGACCTATGCCATATTTTTTGTCCTTCATTAAGTTGCAAAATTTAGCAACTTATAATGAGTATTACTATTATTGTACAGGTGAGTTAATATGATTTGTGAAAAATCATCCCTTAGATGCCAAGCAGGGGCAAGTCACACCTCAGGGACTTGTCTTGGTAAAGGATTTTCATTGACTATACTTCCTAAGGGAGAAATTCGGAGGCCCTTACATTAGTCAGTGAAGTGTGGCACACAAAGGGGCAGCAGTTTGAGTCCCAAGTGTTCTAAATAATGCAGCAGGTAACTACCTTATTAGGGTTTTGAAATCTCTTAATGTTTATTTGAATTTTTCTTTACAAACACCCACCTAATACAAACCTTCCATTTTTGTCACAATTAAATGCAAAAAACTTGTGATTTGGATTCTGAAATTAGAACCTCATCCTCCTAGCTCTTTTCATTCACATAGTTTATAAACACTAAACATTGTTTTTATCTTCTCTGACTTGAAAGATTATCCTGAACAGCAGTAGAAATGTAAGGCCTCTGCAAGTCACATTTTCTATAATGACTTTGAAAAAATATTTGCAACTTCCCTTCCCACATGTGACTTGATTACATGCTGCTTTGTTATCTAGGTTGAATTTGCATTGGCTGGGTGTAAAAATAAGTATCCTAACACAAGCAAAGGTTTATTTTTCAAATACTATCATTTTCTGTATAATGTTTTTTTGTCTTCCCTGGGTCTCCATTTTTGCTTTTCTTACTTTTTTGTCTTAGTTTTCTCTGTTTTAAAAATCTTGTTTTGGTCTTTCCCTTCTTTACCCTTTTATTTGTGCAATTCATCACTTTAGAGGAATACCATATGGGTTGGGGGTTAAGAGGAATGGAGAGTGAGTGAAAAGAATGGGCAGAGGAAGGTAGCAATATATTTTAATTGTCATCATCTTATAGAAGCTGCCAGACATCATCTTTTCAATGTAAAATGCTGCAAAACCAAAAGAAATTCTGGCTACAAAACTGCAGCTAAAATTGCCACATTGGCTAAATGAATAATAATAATAAAAAAAGACCCAAGTGTATGTTGCTTAGCAGCGACTCAACTTCAACTTAAAGGACTCTCATAGTCTGAAAGTGAAGGGATGGAAAAGATACACAAATGAAGACAAGAAGAGAGCAACAGTGGCTACACTTATTTCAGAAAATAAACTTCAGGTCAGAACTGTAAAAAGAGACAAAGAAGATTGTTCAATAGTGATAAATGAGTGAATTTATTGGGAGAATATAACCATTATAAGTATACATGTGCCCAGTATGAGAGCACCTAATTATATAAATCAAACATTAAAAGATCTAAAGGAGACACAGACTACAACATTTAGTGGTAGGAAACTGGAATATTCCACTTTCAACATTGGACAGATCTTCTAGGCTGTAAGTTTAGGAATCATTGGACTTGAACAACACGTTAGACCAAATGAACTTCAGACATACAAAATATTCCACCTAACAGCAATAGGATACACATTCTTTCAACTGCTCATGAAACATTCTCTAGGAGAGATTGTATGTTAGGCCATAAAGCAAGTCCTAATAAATTTAAGAAGATCATTTCTTTTCCAATCACGATGGTATAAACCCACAAATAAATAAAATGAATTATGCACAATTAACAGTGGAAGTTAAGTAATATGCTCCCCAAAAAACTACTGGGATAAAGAAAAAATAAAAGGAGAAATTTAAAAAATATCTTGAGACAAATAAATATAGAAACACAACATACAAAAGCTTATGAGATACAGCAAAAGTTCTAATAGAGAAGTTTATAGCAATAAATGCTTATATTAAAAAAGGTGAAAGATAATAAATAAGCAACCTAACATTATATCTCAATAAACTAGAAAAATAAGAAGAAAATAAGCCCAAAGACAGCAGAAACGAAAGAGGAAACATTACAACGGATAACACAGGAACTCTCATAAGAGACTAATTTGATCGATTATATGCTGAAAAACTCAACAATCACAAGAATAAATCCCTGAAACATATAACCTACTAAGACTGATCCTAAATTAGAAATCTGAACACATAATTAATAAGGATATTGAATTAATAATTGAAAGTGTCTCATTAAAAAAAAGCCAGTGACCAAATGTCTTCACAGCTGAATTGTATGAAGCCTTTAAACTACTAATACCAATTTTTCTCAAACTTTTCCATGGAACTAAAGAGGAGACAATATTTCAAAACTCATTTTATGAGGCCAGCATTACCCCGATAACAAGACTAGCAAAGAAACTAAAAGAAAGGAAAACTACAGGTCAATATCTTGATGAAGATCAATGCAAAAATTCTCAATAAAATACTAGCTAACTTGCTGGGCATGATGGTTCACGCCTGTAATCCCAGCACCTTGGGAGGCTGAGGTGGGTGGATCACAGGGTTAGGAGTTTGAAACCAGCCTGACCAACATGGTGAAAACCTGTCTCTCTAAAAATTCAAAAATTAGCCAGTGTGGTGGTGTGCACCTGTAATCCCAGCTACTCAGGAGGCTAAGACATGAGAACAGCTTGAACCCAGGAGGCAGACATTGCAGTGAGCCAAGATCACACCACTGCACTCCAGCCTGGGTGACAGAGTGAGACTCTGTCTCAAAAAAGAAAAAAATAATATTAGTAAGCCATATGCAATTGTACATTAAAAGGATTATTCACCACAATCAAGTGAATTTTATCCCTGGAATGCAAAGTAAGTTGAATATATGCAGATCAATAAATGTAACTCATTATATTAAAAGAATGAAGAACAAAAAGCATATGATCTACACAAAAGATGCAGAAAGAAGCATTTGTCAAAATTCAACATCCTTGCATGATAAAAAGTCTCAATGAATTAGGTATAGAAGGCATGTTCCTCTGTGCAATAAAGGCCATGTATGACAAGCCCATAGCTAACATCATATTCAACACTGAAAATTTGAAGTCTTTTTCTTTAAGGTCAAGAACAAGACAAGAATACTTACATTCACCACTGCTTTGTGACGTAGTATAATATTAGAAGTCACAGCAATTAGACAAGAGAAAAAAATAAAAGGCATCCAAATAGAAAAGAATGAAGTGAAATTATCTGTTTGTTAATAACATCCTCTTATGTGTAGAAAATTCTAAAGACCCCATCAAGAAACTGTTAGAATTGTTAAAAGAATTTAATGTTTGAAAGATACAAAAGCAATATACTAAAATTAGTAGAATTTCTGTACATTAACAATATACTATCTGAATGAAATAAGAAAACAATTTAATTTACAATAGCATCAAAAATACTTAGGAGTAAATTTAAGAAAGTGAAAAATGGAAATACTGAAAACTATCCATCCACAGCCTTGCACAGAGCTGGCACCTGTGCCAGCACCTGGTGCTGCCTGCCTGATGAATCTGGCATGCCTGGCTGTGTGCAGTGGCAGGACCCCATGCTTGCTCACACACTCCTCACCACTCCATACCTGGCTCATCTTGGCAGGTGTGGGATCTGGGCAATTAATGCAAACTGACCACTGCTTGCCATGCCGAGTGGGAAAAACAAGCCCAGTGGGACTGAGCAAAACTCAGGCAAAGGTGCCACCACCCACAGAGATTTCTGACTGGTGAAATGACACTCCAAGGATTCTGTGGCAAATAGATATAAGAAAATATGCTCAACATCATTAATCATCAGAGTAATCCAAATTAAATCCCCAATGAAGCATCATCTCATACTAGATTGAGTCTTATTAAAAAGATGAAAGATAACAAGTGTCAGTAAGGATGTACAGGAGAGGGAATTCCCTATATACTGTTGGTGGCATTATAAATTAGCATAGCCATTTTGGAAAACCCTATAAAGGTTCCTCAAAAAACTAAAAATAGAATTATCACATGATCCAGCAATCCCACTTCTGGCTGTATACCCCAAAAAATTGAAATCAGTTTACCAAAGAGATGTCTGCACTTCCATGTTAATTGCATTATTCATAATAGTCAAGATATGGAAACAATCTAAGTGTCTAACAACAGATGAATGGATTTTTAAAATGTGGAACATACCCACCCACCCTCTCACCCACACACACTCAGCCACTCACAAAAGAAAAAAAAAACGTGGCACATATACACAATGGAATACTATTCAACCAACTGGCATATAGCAGCTGTTCAGTATCTGTATGTGTAATCTAAACCTTATAAAATTTCTGCTGTACTGTTCTTGTGGTGGTGAATATGTCTCGCGAGATCTTATGTTTTTATGAGGGTTTCCACTTTTGCTTCTGTCTCATTTTCTTGCTTGCCTGCTGCCGTATAAGGACATCCCTTGCTCTTCCGCCATCATTGTGAGGCCTCCTCAGCCATGTGGAACTGAGTCAATTAAATCTCTTTCCTTTATAAGTTACCCCGTCTTGGGTATGTTTTTATTAGCATCATAAAAACAGACTAATACAATTTGCATTCTCAACATATCAACTTGTTCAAACCTCCCTCTTCTAAAAGCAACCGCATCCCTGGGTCCTACCTCCTCTAGGAGCCATCGCCCCTCTTTTTCCTCTCACTTGCTTCCTCTTCACGGCATCACTGTTTTCTCTTTCTGCCCCAGCTCGCTGCCATCAGGTCTCTCTCATTTCAGCTTCTTCCTTAAAACTGCTTCTTTATTTAGGTGAACTTTCTTCAATCTTTATGTTAGTTTACTTCTCTATGGTTTTGAAATATCTTAAATGACTTTGACTTAATCAAAATTCTTCCTCTTTTTTCTATAAAGTACTCTCCTCTTCTTGGGCTTTTCTGAATGTGCTTTTAAAGTTGGCTGTATAGATTTATATTCCTTCAATAGTAGTTATGCATGTGTTTTTTCCCAATATGCTTTCCCGGAGCTGTTTCTCTTCACCTATTTTCCCTAGATAACTTCCACATCCGTTTTTTAAATAATCTTCTTCACTCTATTGACTTTAAAATCCATATGCCAGCCCAAATTTCTTTAATAAGCTCCAGGCCAGGATTCAACACAATAAAATTATTATCTCCTCCCCAAATTGCCCCTCCACTTTCTCCTTTTATATTTTGGTTAGGTTCAATAATATCTCCACTAGTTATCTTTTAAAAGCAAGCAAATCCAAGACTAATTTTGCATTTGAGTCCTTCTTCTCATTCACCTTCTCCATAGAATTTATCTTGAGTTGAGTTTGATTCTACTGCTTTAATATCTGTAGCATCTTCTCTCCTGCAGTGTCTGACTCAGTTGAGGTCTTCACCTTTACTATACAAGTCTTCTAATTTATCTCCCTGTTGTCCATTTTGTATTCATTTCAATTCTTCTTCATTTCTCATTCTAAAAGACTATGACCACATCAGCACTTTGCTTAAAAGCCTTCTACAATTCCTCATGACATTCAGAGTTAGATTTTGGTGTCTGGCCTGCCAGTGAATCCTTCATAACATGATATCACCTTATCAAGTCCTACCCGACTCCATCTGATTCTCCCTTTTGCCCTGTACTTTTCCTATCCCATCAGGAGGACAAGTTTACATACTCATGTTTTTGTCCAAGCTACATTTTCTACACTTTCTACATGGAATCACCCCCAGGCTTGTTGCCCCTTGTGCCAAAACAAACACATACTTCTCATATCCTGGAAAGCAGCTACATCTTTCTTCTTCCAGCTCAGTTCAGGGTTTGGGAGATCTCCTTAACCTGCCAGGTTTGGTTTGGATGCTCTTACATGATTCTCTAACACCAAGTGATTTCCAGTAATAAGGTTACATTTGTTAAATAAAAGGAGTATGTTGTGTACAGTTTTGTAATTTAAGCACCGAGCACCATAACCAGCCTATGGCAGGTGTTCAGTTCCTGTACATGTAATATAAGCCTTCTAAAATTTCTGCCTTCACACAAACACCCATCACCTTTTAAGAAAAATACTTAATGGCATAATTTCTTATATAATTTTTTAGAACTTCTATTTGTCTAGACTTTCTCATTCTATTCATGATGTCTCATATATAGAGTCAGGCACCACATAACACCATTACCATATATGTCATGATATTTGAGTCCTTCTCATTCATCATGTTGGTCTCATAAGATTGTACTACTGTATTTTTTACTGTGCTTTTCTATGTTTAGATATGTTTAGTTACACAAATACTTCCAATTTTCTTATAATTGCCTACAGTATTATGTACAGTAACACGCTGTGCAGGCTTGTAGTCTAGAAGCAATAGGCTATACCACATAGCCTAGGTATATCTGGCAGGCTATAACATCTGGTTAAGTACACTATGTGATGTTTGCACAATGACAAAATTGCCTAATGATGTGTTTCTCAGAAGTGTATCCTCATTGTTAAATGACATGGTACTATATTTAAAATACTTTTGGCGTAAGGTTAAATACAGTTAGAAGGATGAGATTTTATTTCTAAAGCCAACTTACAAGATGGATGATTACAAAGATGTATCTTTAGAGACAACTAGAAGTCATCAATTTAATGTAAGTGTGAAATGTCTGCTAGCTTCCATCACAATGACTAAATATTTCAAATATCTATTTTCTTAAGTAATTTTTTAAAATGTGTACTTCATTTAGGTGTCAGGAAAATGTACCATTTCATTTGATTAGTGTAAGTCAAATTGCTACAAACTGCTCTCTGAACCAACACCACGCTGTTTCAGATGCACATTAAGTAGTAAATCAACTTTATTGGAAATGCTGGGTCTCATCTTTTCAGAGGAAATGTTATGTACTTTTTCCAGAGGTGCAATAATTCTTTTACATTTCTGAAGCCTCCTTAGTAAATTGCTCCTATTTAGTAAATTATCACTGCTCTAAGTAGCCCAAAGTAATGAAAGTATTATATTAAGAAGTGTCCAAAAGTCAGATCCCTGTGGTATTCCCTAGCTTTTAGCTGAATGCATTTAGTTTTCTTATCCTTTCAGAGATTTCTCAGATACCTTTGGCAAACTTTTGACAAAGATCTGCCAGCATCCATTGGCTGGAAATTATGTTTTATGACCTGCTTCTGGGGAGCTTTTGGACTAAAAGACCGTCAATAATTACAGCACAGTGAGGTGTTTTAAAAAAGCATGCAATGTTGTATCCCAGGGATGAAAGTGATTGTGGCCAGAATCACACTTATGTGCATCTGTTAAATTAATTCATCTTCTATGGCATTTCTCATTATGATAGAAAAATTTATCAACAGCCTTAAAGAGTAGAGCTGGCTCAGTTTCACATTTAAATGTGTTGCAACCATGTGCTGTGAAGTGTGATTTTAAGTACTGCTCAGAAAACAATATTATGTTAAAAAAGCTCTGTCAGGTAGAAGAAGATGCATTTTAGATATGGAAAGGTTCCTTGATGGGCAGCATAAAGTATGTGTTAGGGAAGCTTTTTTCTTAAATTAAAGCAAGTTAAACTAGCCCTTTCAACATAAAATGATTACTTCTGCTTTACTGAAAATGCACATGTATTAAATCTGCTCAAATATGACAGACTGTGTTTTCTAATCTCTGGACATATGCATATTAAGTTAACACATTTTAACTGCCTTGTAGGATGACATTTTAGCCCACATGGTTTTAGAAACAGTCTTTGCTACATGCTTCACCAATTGCAACTGCATATTGAATGATCCTTTGAAAGCACTACCATAAATATTTCTGCAAATGAGTGATCTGTTCGCATTACATCTGCTAATGCTATCTTATGGCAGAGCAAACAAATAGTTCAGACATCACATCACTGCACACACGAACAGTAAGGGGCACTCTGGTGGGGTGTAGCACATCATTTAGAATTGCATCAGTGAGTGTCTTTGAGGAGCTAACTGGTCTTTTCAGAGACATATTTCTTGACAGCCTGTCACAAGGAGAGCTATGGATGTTCAGTGAACAAAGAATAATGCTAACATTGTATATGTTAAAAAGCCACAAACTTTAGTCTCAACAGCTTCTGACAAAATGTAAACATTTTCTTAGGGCTAATACAGTTTTGAAAAAAGAAGGATCACGAGATAAACACACTGACAATTGAAAAGATAAGAAAAGATTATTGCATATAATTTATAACATTATTTATAATGAATTTCACAGCTGTTTTAAAATGATTTGCAAATTTATTTTATGTCTGAAGTCTAAGCAGGTGTTTTAAATATTACCCTGATAATTTCATTTTTCACAATTTTCTCAGCAAAAAAACTCAGAAACTGTTTATACCTTTCCCAGTTCAATAATTATTTTTATTTGTGAAACAAAAAATAATTAAAATATTTTCTATTTTGATGACAATTTGAGATGTACTTCTGCATGAATGGCTAAAAAATATTAAAATATTTTCCATTTTGATGACAATTTGAGATGTACTTCTGCATGAATGGCTAAAAATGGCTGACCTTTTATGATCCATCTTTGCAGAAAAAGACTCATTGTAGTTTTCAAAGGAAAGAAACTTAAATGGGAAATATATCTTTATTTTTTTAATGCAACTCAACAAACGATGGAAAATAGACCAATAATTTTTTATGATCAGTCATATCATGTCAAGTCATCTTCAGAATGAGTTGATCACAGCTAAAGATACAATATTCGTAGAGTCAGTCTTCTCATTTCTATAGCACAGCCAATAATCTGTCAATGAAAAGGTCTTTAGTACTCTTATTCGTCTAGGATGTAAATGCTTCTACTTGGCAGTTTGAAATAAAAGTTTCATTTTTAAAATCAAATAAAGATCTTTAATGCTCATATGAATCAACAAATTCTAGAAGTCTTATAACATGTGCTAGGAAGCTTCATCTCTCTTATATTTTTCTGCTTTTGAGCTTTTTAAGATGTCATCCTATAGGCAAATAAAACAAGAAAAAAATAGATTGCTTTGTTAACAGAACTTTCTTATTCTGAGGCTTACACAAAGGACAGTTTAACTAGTAACTTCAGTACTTTCTGAAAAAAAATATACTCAAAAAGTTGGTTATGTTATATTTAAGGAAGTTTTTTTATAAAATGTTTTTAAAATAGAAAATGGAGCATAGAGAAGTTCTGTAATTTCCTCCAGTTGCACTGCTCACTGGGAGTAGGACAGAGATCTTTTGATTTCCAGACTGCTGCTTTTCCTACTTTTGATTCTTTCTTAGTGGTTCTATAGACTATGGCAATACTAGCTCCTGCTGCAAGGAATGGATCATGTTGGGTGACCTACTGAAATTTCAACTGCCTGTTTTCATGTTTCTTTTTCTGATTTCCCAAATTCTTTTCTCCCCAACCTAGCACAAATATATCACAGAATAAATGACAGTCTTAGGGCAAACGTGCTGCTGTTATGAGTATAAGGAGACCATTCTTCTTTTCTTTTCTTTCTTTTTTGAGATGGAGTTTTGCTTTTGTGGTGCAGGCTGGAGTGTAGTGGCCTAATCTCTACTCACTGAAACCTCTGTCCTCTGGGTTCAAGCAATTCTCCTGCCTCAACCTCCTGAGTAGTTGGAATTACAGGCACCACCAAACCATATGATTTTTGTATTTTTAGTAGATATGGGGTTTCACCATATTGGCCAGGCTCAAACTCCTGACCTCAGGTGATCTACCTGCCTTGGCCTCCCAAAGTTCAGGGATGACAGGCATGAGTCACCATGCCCAGCCAAGACTTTGATTCTGCTTTGAGAATTTGCTGTGGTATAAAATAAAATTAACTAGACTAATGTTCATAGAAATGTACCGTATGCAAGAGAGTCACTGCCAACATTGCCAAATAGACTTAAGCTAAGCATGAAGGGAAATTCTGCAAGTCACAAACCAAATAACAGCAAAACAGCAATGAGGTGGTGCCTTCCCAAACCTTTAGTGTTCATTGACAGAGATTCCCTCTAGCAGCTACACAGAACACCATGTTTATTGGACTTCTTGTGAGACATTGACTAAGTGATGGTTTCATTAGTTAATAAATAGTATTGGGGGGTGGGGAATATACAAAAACACAAATCACACAGTCCTGGTAACTGTCTTCTTAAAAGCTAATATAATTATCCTTATAGGTACATTTGATGCTTCCTTACTGCGCAGAACTCTGTCCTAGGAGTTAAGGAATAAAAGGATTCAAGAATAACATATTCCTCTTTCTTCCACAAGGAAATTTCAGTCTGACTAATCAGGAGTTTGTGCCACACAGCCAGCACAGGGTTCACCTAGAAAAACTAGTCCAACCAAACAGTAATTCAGGGTACTGCTGTGACTAACATATTCTCACTCAGTTAGGGAAAACCCACCCTGAGAACTTTAAATGACCCACTGAAAAGCATTATTTTACTGTCTGTCTCACTCACCCCTGACGCAGTGAGGACAAGGGGCTAAAATCCAGTATAACTCCATCTAAATGTATTCCCCTTAGATCAGGTGTGCTGATATATTTCTAGTACCACCCAGGGATTCAGAGAGACTATTAGTCGTTTACTGTTAAGCCGCAATATCATAACAGGGAATACTTTCCTTGGCTATTGGTCTGTGTTTTGAAATACTATATGAAATACTTATAAGCATTATATCTGATGATTTAACACAGCAGTAATCTATCCTTATAAATAACACACACACACACACACACACACACACAAAGGGAGAGAGAGAGAGACAACAATGATGAAGAACATCTGTCTGTCCACACCAACATCCTATGTTGTATCATTTCCCAAGAGACTAATGATTAAAGATAAATATGTACAGGGTGTATAATAATGCCTATAAACACCTTATGACTCAGCAATAAAATACTTTCATGAAAAATTAATGGCTAGAATACCCTTCTATGTATGTACTAAGACTTGGAAGGAAGGAAGGAAAAAAGGAAGGGAGGGAGGGAGGGGGAAATGGAAGGAGGTGAGAAAAGAAAATACCAGATCTGTATTTTCCTACCAAATTAAATTTCCTGCATTAAAGGGAAAAGAAAACCTGGAGGTGATATTTTCGTTGGTTTCATATATCAAAAGGAACATTGTTCAATTACATTTGGCATGAAATAAAAAGTGTTCATGTAACTTTGAGGTTGACCGAGCCCCAGTACTCTCTTCCAATCATGGTGAGTGATACTCAAACTCCCTGGAATTCATTTTCTATCTGTTTGCTCAGTATTTGTTATGCACAACCACTCATCTATTTGTAGCACACAATTTGTATTTTACCATGAAGTTCAATGTCCATTCCCACTTGTGTACTCTGTGTCTTCTTGTGTGACCCTAAAGCAATTGAGAGAAGACACCATGCTGTGCAGTCTCCATCACTGGGTATCTGCTGTATCTACTATCTCCAGCCAATCCAGGAGTAATAGACAGTTGTTTAAAATAGAACTTCTTATCATTAAGACCTTCAAATCATGCACAAAATTTAACAGTCATATATTATGTCCTAATTATACACATTAGCATTACCAACAGAAGGGATTCTAGGCTCAGTTTGGGGTTCTCTTGGGCTACTGATTATTCTTGCTTTGAAAAACTTCCAGGTAGTAATCATGTCTATAAAAAACTTTAAGACCTTTTCATGAATTGAAGGTGGGATAGTGCTGTTTTCTGAAAAATGTCTTGATTCCTTACAGACATTCATTTGGCTGATATCTGGACAGATAACCATCATTCTGGAGCCATCTCCGAGGTAGGCTTGACGTATCCAGTGACCATTTAAGATAAGGAAGAGATAATGGCAGGATAGACTGAGGTGTCTGTAGCAATGACTTGCTTGCATTAAATGTCAGGACAACATGCTTTAACAAAGTATCCACAAAACAGTTCAATGGGTGTTTGACAAAAAATGAAATACTGTGTTAGAGAGATTAAAATTGTGATAAAATCAATCTGTAATCTATTTAATTTTTTTCATCATGTATTACTCTTTTTCTTTTGGTGCAAATTGGTATTGGTCAGCAACCTAAAAAACAAAATAGAATTTGATATGTTACAACAATGTTGCTGAGTGTTCTTTTAAATTCTATTTAGAAAAACAAAATTATAATGTTAAAGGGCAATGTATGTGTGTGTATGTTTGTGTGTTTAGGGACTGGTTTTTTACAAATATTTTTTCTTGTATTAAAAACTATAATTACTTAATTTGGATGAATTTTAACCCCAGGTATTCAAGTTCCCATATTAGTTTTCATCACAAGTCTGTTGTTTTAGTTAGCATCTATTTTTAACCAAAACTAATATTGTATGAACCATTTATGTATATGGACAAAATGAAAAAAATCAGGCAATAGCCCAGGTGTCTTAAGAATGCCTTGATGCTATGAAATTACATGCTGCCTTCTCAACTCATATGATTATATTCATTTTAATAGTTTTAGGACCTTAAGCCCAAGCATTTCCTATAATAGTTACCCACTACTCATGATATGTTAGATTGAAAGAAAATATTTGGGAGACCCAGAGGATTCATAAGGGAAAACATACTTGGAAGGGTTAAGGCAGACTAAGATTGTGGCTGATGATAAGGCCTGATTGAGTAAATTTTGCTTTCAATGGCGGAGCTACTGAAACAATCAGTAAGGGAGGTAAGATGGTAGGAGCAGAGGTTTAGATGAATGAGCTACACTGTAATGTGCCAAAGGTAATTTTCAAGAGAAGCAGAGGCATAAAAACAGTCAAAATAGAAAGAGATCCACATCTCCAATGTTGCGAAGTAATAACAGGTAGGGCTTAGTGAACATTTAAAGATGGGAAGGATTCCATTAACCTTAAGTTTTCATTCTAGCTGGGCAAGACAACAATGGAAAGCTAATAGCATTAAAAATACAAGAAAAAAGAAACAATTCCAGATGGTAAGCTACTAAATGTGTTTCTAAATACTGAATTTTATATTAAAAAGAAATATTTATATTAAAATATAATTGGGAGTATTTATATTTGCATAAAGATTTATATTTTCTAGACATTTTCTCATGGTATTTTGTTACATTCTCACAACTGAAGGCACTATTATTATGCCTATTTTACAAATATGAAACAGAAGGTCAAATAAGTTGAATGAATTATTTAAAGACACAACTTATAACTGCAGAGCTAGTTATAACCAACACAAATGTCCTGATTCCTAAGTCTAGAATAAATGTTTATATTTGTTATTTGGAGACAGAGGATTAGAATTTGTCCCTGAGATTTTTGAAGTTATTAGTTAAGAGAAAATAATGGAAGACAAAACTAGGCAGAAGGAATCACAAGATAGCAGACAGGGCCAACACTTACTGTAATTCATTTATCTATGTTTCCTGGGTTGAATTGTTACCTACCTTGATTTCTTTTCCTGTCTAGCAAAATATCTTTTAAAATGAAGTGAAATCTATTACCTTCCCTAATTCATTCTCATACCATTCTCCCCCTTTATCTGCCCCTCCCCATGGTAGTTTTCTTGCCTTTTGTTTTTTAGGCCATAATAGTTACCCACTACTATTATGGCCTAAAAAACAAAAGGCATATTTTATCTATCTTGCCATTTTTGCCTCATGACACATCCTACTTCTGATTTTTCTTGTTTGCTGTGAAAATGATGCTTAAGTGAAAATCTGTAAATTGCAATCTGGTCTCATGTCCTGTGAGTCTCCTAAACTTTTCTTGTAGAGTAATACCATGAACTCAAACAGTCAAGATAAAAGTAACTTGCAAATAAAAATTCAGGGAAGAAGAGGAATTAGTCAAATGAGCCATATCTTATCCAATTAACTGAAACCTCCCTGACCATGCCTATTGTCTCTGTTTTTTTTTTTTCAATCATTTTCTTACTTGGGAATTCCCAGAATAAAATCTCCAGCTATCTAAAAAGTCCATTTTATTTTAAATGTATTATTCTACAATGTGAAAAATATTATATTGTTTTAAGGGTATTTTTAATACCATAAAATAAATAAAATAATTGATTCCTTTTTTTAAAGAAAGTGTTTTCTATGTTGGGTTGAAATTGAGTGTGTGTGTGTATGTGTGTTGTTAGGTGTGTATGTGTGTATGTATGCCACATAAAATGACATAGATGAACTAATATAAATTAAGTAACTATTGAAGAAATGAACCATTATACCCTTGTGACATTTATGTTCTGTGTTGACCTTAACATCTTTGCATATATCTCTTGAAAAGTGGACTAACTGTAGACGCTTTGTGGTCTGTGTTCTGCTCTTCAGCTGTTTGGGGAGAGTGGTCAGTCATGTCTTCACACAAGATTCCTTCAAGTTCATTAAAGCTGGAGGCCAGCTCAGCTATAGTAAAGAACTCTCCTTAAACTTGAGCTGGATACCTCTCAGATTTGCCGTTATTTCCTTGATCTAGGGATAGACTGATGCATTTGTGAGAATTTGGGTTGCTTATTTTGAGGTTTGACATTTCTGTGCAGACACCTTTTTTGTTGCTCTTGGTCCTCAGCAATGACAATGGCTCCTAGAACATTACTATTTTTCCCTCCTGCTGGCACTAGATCAGGATAAAAAAAGAAAACGTCATTGTGTAGCAGCCATCCTTAGTATCCTTAGTATTATATTTTTCTGTGGTTAGAAAAGGGACTCCCAGGTGGATAATACGTATCTCTACTCTCAGTTCACACTTGCTTTAGCCCCAGTCTCCAACAGAAGGATATTAGCAGGCTTTTATTTTTTTCAGAATTCTATTTTTTCTTATTTTTCTGCTTTCTTGCACTGTTCTCTTAAGAAGTGCTGTCATCATGCAATTTGTGTCAAATTGCATTATGCAAGGAGCTGAATAAATTTATATTGTCATAACTACACAGAAAAATTACTGAGGGGGCTTAGAAAAAACTGTTTGAGAAGCAATTTGGGATATGGCAGTGAGATGATAATGGGCAGGCTCAAGTAAAGATAGACTACCATTGACTGCCCTCTGACAAGGGTGGTTTCTTTTAGTGTCAGGACAACTAACTGGATGGGCAAATTTTGCAACTTTGTGGAAGGTAGAGAATTAAGTATTTCCATCATTGCTAGGGCTCTTCCAGTCCGCCAGGTCTCAGATCTTATAGAGCAACTCCACCTTTCTAGGGGTCTCAGGAACCCTTATCTGAATTTTCTGCACCATCCCAGGGTCTTCAGATTCTTCAAAGTTGAGCTATTCTCAGATACATCTGCACAGTTGCCACCCTTTGCCATTCCTCTTCTACTGCCCATGTCTTCCTATGAAGTCTCGAGTATGCAGGATGATATCCTGAGAGACCAAACATTAAGCACAGTTGAATGGAGTAGCGTAATTGTGGAGAGAAAAGGCACAGAAGAAGTGGATAAACACAAGTAAGTGGAATATGCAATATTCCAGAATTTGACAACTCTAATTACTCTCTTAGGCTGTTCCTTCTTACAGAAGAAAATAAAATAAAATAAAAAACCAAAGCCCCATTAGTTTAGCTTGAATAAGTTTCTCCCATTGAATGCAGGATAGTAACTAAATCACAGGTGAGGATTATAAAACAGGTAATCTTTGCATTGTAGATTAACACAAACATACAAACACAAAGTGTGAGAAGATGGACATCAAGTAGGTAAAGAAGGATCTCATGTGTTACTTTTCACCACTGGCCAAATTTAGGCCGTGTTAAATGTACTATAGCAGAAACCTACCGTAGCATTTCTTACAGACTTTGCTATCATGAGCAGGAGCATTTTAATGAATAACTAGAAAAAATTTTTGTGGGTTTAACGCAAATTAAGGTAAACCCAAAAATGTCTATATATTCTTAGCATTTCCAGGGTTTGAAGTCACTAGCAAGATAGAATACCATTATTGCAGTCTCACTGTTAAAAAACGTTTTCTTGAAATAAGGTCAGGAGGATGCAGCATGTCCTTTCAGTGTCATACCAGGGTATTGTTAATGAGATCAAATATACCAGGTTGCCTGAGTCTTTCCTGGTTTGCCCTCTAAAAATTCAATGTCTGGGAAACTCCTCTGTCCTCGTAAAGTGAGCTCAGGTGATTGTCCTGAACATCCACAGGTTATCTAAGTGCCTAGAGCAGGTATTTTATTTGATCTTGTTATTTATTATTATTTAAGGGCTCAAACTTGATGAAGTTAAAAGTTGATCTGTAGACCTTGTCTGGTAAATATATATTAGTCAAATCGAAAAGATAACCTGAAAAGTTACCTTTTTATTGCCACACAGAATATTATTTAGTTTTGTATCTACCTTAGAAGTTTTATTTTAACATTCCATTAAAAAATCTGGAGACAACAGATGCTAGAGAGGATGTGGAGAAATAGGAACACTTTTATACTGTTGGTGGGAGTGTAAACTAACCATTGTGGAAGACACTGTGGCAATTCCTCAAGGACCTAAAAATAGAAATTCCATTTGACCCAGCAATCCCATTACTGGGTATATATCCAAAGGATTATAAAGCATTCTATTATAAAGACACATGCACATATATGTTCACTGTGGCACTGTTTACAATAGCAAAGACCTGGAACCAACCCAAATGCCCATTGATAATAGACTGGACAAGGAAATTGTGGCATATATATACCATGGAATACTATGCAGCCATAAAAAACAATGAGTTTGTGTCCTTTGTAGGGACATAGACAAATCTGGAAACCATCATTCTTAGCAAACTGACACAAGAACAGAAAATCAAACACCACCTGTTCTCATTCATAGTTGAACAATGAGAACACATGGACATGGGGAGGGGAGCATCACACACTGGGGTCTGATGGGGGGGCTTAGAGGAGGGGCAGCAGGGGGTAGGGAGGTTGGGGAGGGATAGCATGGGGAGAAATGCCAAATATAGATGATGGGGGGATGGAGGCAGCAAACCACATTGCCATGTATGTACTTATGCAACAATCCTAAATGATTATAAAATGTCATATAACCTACAATAAAGAACCTATTATACTTTAGGTTCATGTACCCCAGAACCTAAAGTACAATTAAAAATATATATATATAATAAATAAAAACACTTATAAAATCCAGTTTCTCAAAATGTTTTATTATAATTATGTTATAAATTAATAATTCATAAATGTTAAAGTTAATGTCATTAATAAGTTAACAAATCTTTGGCATGTGTTTATTCTATATTTGTGAAACAGCCATATTTTAACTTTAAAAATTGGATACTTTGGCATCAATAAAGAAGATTAGGTCATCATGATTTCAATGTAGTTCTTTTACATAACCATATTTTAGCAAAAATATACATGTATTTCTCTGAGCTTTAGTTTACTCATCTTCAAGTATCAGAATAATGTAGGTTTTCTGTGATGATCAAATGAGATAATGTATATAAGTAATGAAGCAAAATGCCTCGTTTATTATAAGGTCACATTTATGCTGTACAGTCATTGATATTAACTCACTACCAAATTTCTGCCCGTAGTGTTTTCAACATCTGAAAGCAGGAAAATATTTCTGCTAACTTTTTCAGTATATTCTCATTAGAAGAATCTACATGATTAGGTCTTTATGATCAGTGGATGATTTGCTGTTGATGTTAAGTCTTTCTTCCTGTATTACTATTCAGAATGCATCCTCATCTTATATTTGGGGGATGGATTAATCCATCCTAAGTGCACTACCTTGCATTTATTCTTACTGAATGTATCACATTTAACTTAGACAATTTCTTAACATTTTTAGCACCATTATCAATTATTCTCAAAAAAGCCTCTGAACGTTTTTGTTATCTTTTGTGAGGACAACATATATCAAATAGAAATACTGTATGAAAACATCCAGTTTTTCAGATTTAAGGGATCTGAAAAAAATTAATACATAATAAAGGACATTTTATTTTATTTTATTTTTTAAGAGAAGAAGAAGGGGAAAAAAAGAAAAAGAGGGAAAAAGGAATATTACTTCATTCCTAAAATGGGTTTCAATAATGGCCGATCAATATTTTGAGTGTTTAAAGTGGTTAATGCATATTTTATGTGTTTAAAATGGAAACCTCTATTGTGTTTATTTGTTCTGGCTCTGAGTTCAAGTCCTGGATATCGTTATCAATTTGTTGTCTCGTTGAATCTAAATCTCATTATGTGTCTTATGTATCTGGGTGTTAAGATCTCTTATTGTTGCATTAATCCTTTTACCCTTGCATCCTTGTAGCTTTGAAATCTATTTTGTTAAGTGTGAGAATTGCAACTCCTGCTTTTTATTTATTTATTTTTGCTCTCCATTTGGTTGGGTTTTTTTTCATCCCCTTGTTTTGAGTCTTTGTATATCTTTAGATATATCGTTAGATTTTGTGGATAATGTATATTTTGTGTGTTTAAAATGGAGAGCTCTATTGAGTTTATTTGTTCTGGATCTTAGTTCCAGTCCTGGATATCGTTATCAATTTTCTGTCTCGTTGAATCTAAATCTCATTATGGGTCTTATGTATCGGGGTGTTAAGATCTCTTATTATTACATTAATCCTTTTATCCTTGTAATAAAGGACATTTTAATCCAACAATTTATTTCTATATTATATACTTTGAACATTTCTCTAATTTCTTAAATTAACCAATTAACCTCCAGAGACTTGAATTAACACAGCTGAAAGAAAATAATTCATGTTTGTTTTCAAAACTACCCAAAATTTATTGATACATTTCAGATGCTTCCCCCTAATTCTTAATATTTTTTCCTTTCCATGATATTTGAAAATCATTATAAAATATCATATAACCCCTTCAGGAAAAGTATCAGAGTGACAAAGAGCACTATTGCACTTCAGTACAAATGTAGTATAGCGTAAAGAGAAAGAGATAGGCTCTTGGGTCAGATAGACTTGAATTCATATCCAAGCACTGCCACTTGCTAGCTATGTGATTTTGAGTTAGTTGCTTTATCTCTGTAAACCTTAGTTTACTCAAACGTGAATCAGGGATAAGAACAGCACTCATTTAATACAAGTTCTCTGTTGAGTCAATGAGATAATAAAGTACGTTGCAGGATATGTGACACATAGCATTCAATGAACTTTAGCTATTTATTTAATTATTGCAGGATGAATTACCAATTCAAAATGCAGTTATATAATCATATGCATATATTTTACAATATTAGAATCATAAAGAAGGGCAGAGCTATCAACTAGTGATAGGAAGTAAGACTTCTCTTGCCTTTCTGCATTCTTTATTATTATAAAACTGAACATTGATCCAGGAAAGGTGACTGGTAGAATAAGTACCCCCAGCTGACCAAAGGAGCACAAAGATAGACGACAGGGTAGAAGCCTTAACTGTGCCTGATATTTGAAGAGATTAAAGGATGGGATATGAGTCAAACTCCAAGCAAAACTTGATTATTCCCAAAAGATGTAGCCTTATAACTTACTTTGAGGCTCCTGCGTTCTCCAAACCCATATTGCTGAAGCAATACTAGGGTCTCAAGGATAAAACAGGGAATAACTTTTTAATAAACAAAAACTATGGGGTGGTGATAAAGTCTTGGTTCTTATCTTCTCCATATCAGTATGGAACAGTCAAATTAACCTAATTAAAAAGAAAACCACTTAAAGAATATGTGACGATTAAAATAAAAGCAGAATTTGCTTGGTAAAGGCAAAATTCTCTTAGTTTATTGCCTTAGCTCTACATGCTACATGCACTAGTTAAATTTAACATCTCTCTGATTGAAGGCATGTTCCCATTTCTTGCCTATGTTTAATATGAGTCATGAAATGAGGGCAAAGGATAGAAAGCTTTTTCTTTCAGATAAATAATCAGCAAATGAGTATGTGAAAAAAAAGATCCTTAACATCATCAATTATTGGAGAAATGCAAATAAGAACTACATTGGATATCATCTCACCTCAGCTAAAATGGCTTTTATCTAAAAGGCAATAAGGAATGCTGGTGAAGATGTAGAAAAAGGGGAACCCTCATACACTACTGGTGGGAATGTAAATAGTACAGACACTAGGAAGAACAGTATACAGGTTCCTCAAAAACCTAAAAATAGAACTACAATATGATCCAACCATTCTACTACTAGGTCTGTACCCAAAAGATAGGAAAATCAATATATCAAAGAGATATCTGCTCTCCCATGTTTATTGCAGCACTGTTCACAATAGCCAAGGTATGGAGTGAACCTAAGTATCCAACAACAGCTGAATGGATAAAGAAAATGTGGTACATATACATAATGGAATATTATTCAGCTATAAAAAGAATGAGATCATGTCATTTGCAACAACATAAATGGAACTGGAGGGCATTATGTTAAGTGAAATACATCAGGCACAGAAAGAAAAAGCTCACATGTTCTCGCTCCTATGTGGGAGTCAAAAATTAAAATAATTGAACTCACAGAGATACAGAGTAAAATGATGGTTACTAGAGGCTGGGAAGGACAGTGGGGTGGTGGGAAAAGATGGGGTTGGTTAATGGGTATAATAACATAATTTAACTGAAAGAGTAAAATTGAAATGTTCCTAACACAAAGAAGTGGTAAATGCTTCAGATGACAGTCTAATTACCTTGATGTGATTTATTAGCTATTGTATACCTATATTAAAACATTGCATGTACCTCATAAATATATGTACTTACTATGCACCCATAAACATTAAAAATAAAAGAATCAGCAAATGATGGCTTATGGAAAGAATTTGGGCTGCAGGTTGCTTTATACTTGCCCATGAGCTAAGAATGGTTTTACATTTTTAAATGATCGGAAAGAAGAAAACAAGGATTATACAATGGAGGCCATTTGTTATTCCAAAGCCTCAAATGTTTACTATCTGGCCCTTTAATAATGTTTCACAACCCTTGCTTTATATCTATTATGACAAGTCCAATTACAAGAGCCTTTTAGTATAAGCATCAGCAAACTTTTTCTGTAAACGGTCACAGGGTAAATATTTCAGGCTTTGTGGGCAAGTTGTCTCCACTGTAAGTGCTCCACTCTACTGTTGTCATATGAAAGCATCCATAGACAGTAAGTAAATGAATGGGTGTGGCTGTGTTTCAGTAAGATTTTATTTGCAGAAAACATACAGGAGGCCAGATTCGGCCTATGAGCCATGATTTGCTGACCCCTCTTCTAGAAGACTTCTCTGCAGCCTAAGCTTGATATATTTACTGGGCTTCCCATATTCTATTCTTGCTTTGACCTTTTTGTCTCTAAATTTGCTTTATTTATTATAGCATTTTTTAAAACACAACTGTTGTCTTCTCCAAGCACCATGATGTAACTCCCTATATGGACTTTTATTTTTCTATATTTCCAGACTTCTTGACAATGACCTCTTGCTCATATGTATTCACATTTTCCATCAGAGGATGCCTTGTCTTTTTTTTACCCATCTGTTCCGAAACACATGTGTCAAAGTGGTGCTTTCTGTTTTTCAACTCAGACTAAGTCATTTAAAACAATTCTAGTCTCAGAGGAATCCTTATTTCTACATGGGAGGTGGTTAGATATTCCAGAAAGACTGTAGGTTTTGGAGTAAGGTAGATTCAGGTTCAACTTTTCACTTAGTGACTTTCTACCAGAACAAATGTAGACAAATTTTCTTCTTGAAACTTTCTTCCCTTATCTTTAGTATCTGTATTTCAGGCTTTTCTGAGGATTAAATGTGTAAATGTATGTAAAATATTTGGCATGCTGTAGGCATCAGCCAGTATCTGTTTGATGATGATGATCCAAAATGATTGCTGTAATTGTCTACTAGAATGATTCTGCTTTCCATCTATTATGCACAAAAATGTTAAATTAATCTTTTTATGATGGCTTTTTCAAAATATGTCTTTTCAATTAAAATACCTAAAATGGTTTCCGGTTGTACAGATGGACTCTAATATTCTAATAACCTGAACTCATAGATGGTGTTAGGACTAAATTTCCTCTGTTGAGGTTATCTAGATTAGAAATCCTTGGAGAAACAGGGGCAAAATTTAGCCTGTAACACAATGAATTTAACTCTTTCACACAATATCTGCTACTAATTTCTGCACAGCACTCAGTCACGCACTCATATATAGCCAACCCAGACAAAAAAAAAAATTCAAATGTGGCATGTACATAAGCATCTATACCTGCATCTATCTAACTATACAGAAAATTTACCCGATTATGAAGTGTTAACCTTTTTTGAGAGACTGTTGAAATGCAATGCTAAAGACATGACTCTATCTCTAAAGTATCTTAGAAGCCAAAAAGGAAGTGTCAGTAGGATCCTTCTGGCAGCATATGCTGAGCCAGAGTTAGGAGTGTAAAAGATTCATTGGAGGTAGCCTGCAAAAAATAGGAGAAGGTGGAGGAAGCAGGTCTGGGCAGGGAAAGCTTTAGGTCATGTTGCAAATCTGACAGAATCTTGGCAACAAAATGAGGGAGATCCAGAGCAAAGATTTCTGGTTAGAGGAGTCTTGCACTGCAAAGAAATGACCAGGTCTACTCCTCCTGCAGAGCTAGTCACTAGGCATTGCCCAGAAAAAGCATGGCCTTGGCTTAAAAGCTGAGGCAGATCCTGCAGAGGGAACAGCTGGAGGCTGTCAGCTCACTACACCATTTACAGCAGAACAATTGTTTTCTTGAAGGGACAACTGAAAAACATATTTCCATAGCTGCCACTGGGAGACAAAGACAAAAAAAAAAGAAGGGGGGGGTGATTTCTGCAACGTAAGAAATAATAGAGGTATATATAAGGTAAATGAATTAATGTAACAATGCAAAGAAGGGTAGCATTGAGAACAAGCTGATTTAAAAGTGAGAAATCAAGTATTTCCAGAGACATGTTGCAGTGATCAGTGTTTTTAGACACAATATTTATATGTTTGCCTATACTTGTTTTTAAGTTATTGTTTTGACTTAGAACTTTTGATTCCATAATTGCAATTTTATGACTGAGTGGCTGGATGTTTGATTTGTGTGTTACTATCTATTTAAAAATACAGTGGTAGTTGATAAATTCATTCAGAATTTCTGAAACGGGAATACTCCAGATTGCACTAAGATAGAATATTAACCTATATGTCTTAAAAACATTTCCATGTTCAAACTGGCTGATGAAAGGTAGAGAAAAAACAAGATAGACATATATCTTTGTTGAAAAATTTCTCAGGGCCTTGAATGTGTGAACACACATTATAATATCAAATGGTATAGGAGGGTAAATGGAGTATACAGGGTAAATGGAGTATACAGAATTTTTCACACTTAATGGAACCTAGCATCAAAGCTAGTTGGGGAATTGCTGAACTAATGAACTTTAGGTTTATCCATGTTAAGTAAATTTAGTCAATATTTTCTATATTTTGAAACATCAAAAAAAGACTAATGACTTTTTCAGTTTTTATCTGAACATTAGATAGACAAAGCCCAGTTTCCCATTTCATTGTTAAAGGAAAATGTTTTTTTCTAAAATAAATCTCATATTTTGAAACCATTAGTTAATAACACTAACTACAGGCTAAAGGCAGCTGTAATTATTTGCATCATCATCTGGAATTGGCTTTCCTTTTAATAGAGCCCATTTGCACTATAATAAAAAGCATGATCAGAACTGATTAAAGCTGGCTGGCAGTTTTCATTTAAGAATTTCTCTTCCTGTGTCAGCTGATGTTTGTCTTTTAATGTTATTTTAATGCAATCGTTTTATGTTTGAAAATGAAGGCAATCACGTCAGTCCACGAGCCGGCAAAAGACAGTTATTGATTTTTACAAATCAGTCACCTTTAAAAATCCATATGAGATGAATATTTATTATTTTGAAACTACAAATCAGTTTCTGTAGAAACGAGAATGGATGCATGAAAAGGCAATGAATTTTGAAAGAATGAAAATGTGAGAAATAGCTTGCCTTAATGTGTTCCTCATATTGTGTCATTGTAATAAACATCCCTCGTTGATTATTTCTCCCAAAGTAGCAGCAATTTTCATTAGCTTGCAATGTGTCAAATGCAAAAAAGAACAAACTTTAAAAATGACATACTCTAGAACCCCCTTTTGTTCATTGAATTATTACAGCTCACATGTAACAATACAAATTTGTCTAACTTCACCAACAGAAATGTTCCTGTAGGGCTGTGCAGAAATGATTTGGGAATCACATGATATGTGTATCAGGGCAAGGGTTTTGAACTGTCTTCTGCAGAGCCCCTGAAGGAGAATACAGAAGACTTGCCTTAGAGGTTGTCCCAGGGGTGGGAAGAAAATGAAGGGTACAGAGGATGGAGGCTGAGCTTTTCCTACACCCTGCCTTCCACCAGGGAAGCATTAGAGTTCTATGTAATGATTCATTTGCTGTCTAACGAAACAATACAAAACCCCAAATGAACAAACCCTACTAGGCAAATATTAATTAAAAAAAAATTTTTAGTGAACATTTCAAAAATAAATATTAGCAACAAATTATGTAAGAACATGATATTTTTGCATAAAAACAAATATTTACACATTGGAATATGTGAATAAAGTAGACCTGTGTGTAGCATAAAGATGATAAATACCTTTGGAGAACTAAAGATTCTTAATATTGTTTGAAAGTTTCTTCCTTCCTCTGATTTTCTTTTAAATCCTTAATGTCAGAAAGGAGCTAGGAGTGGAAAACTGTTCCAGAAAAGTCTATGCTAAAGGTTAAAGTATGGTGAAATGGATGATTTTTCACCAAATTCAGGCTAGTTAACCTAAGGCAGCAGGGCAAACCATTATTCAATCAACGGTGTTGATGTCCATGTTAGAAATATGTATAAGTTTTCCTCTAGATTAAATCCTCAAGCTACATTTTATTCCTGGAGGAAAACAATTCTTTTACTTCTCATTGGCTTCAGGTCATGTCCTACTAGAATGGCTGCCAATCCTGGCATTTAGCTCCCCAGAAATAATTAACTTGAAAATAGAAATAAAGCTTAAAAGATCTTCAAAATGTGACCATACATCCAAACAGGTAGCATGCACTTTGACAGCAGGTTATGGAGACGTTCAAGCGAATCACATCCAATTTAACAGAGACTTGTTATATGAGCTGAGATATTTGGACTGGGTTCCCCTGAGGCTGACAGAGAAAGGTGTGGCCCATTTACTCTTTGCTAAGACAAAATATCTTGGTCTTAGGGCTATGCCCAAATAAATAAATCAGTAAATCAATCTGTGACTTTGGACATAAAGAAATAAACTTTCGAAATGCAGTTCTTTTTCAGACAAATTTCAAAAGGCTTATTCATCTGGTACATTCGATCTTTACCTTAATGATCTCAACCCCCATATTTTAGCAGAGGGGCATCTCAGTCATGGAGAGAGAGAGAGTGTGTGTGTGTGTGTGTGTGTAGCCTTGGCACTGTGAAATGCCCTAAATTCTGATTGAATAGCTTGTCCTGAAACTCCCAAACTGTTTCAGCCATCATCAAGTGAGAGATGCCCCATCATTTTCTAGGAGCCAGGGAGTCTGCCGGCTTCCAGTTTCAAGTCTCTGGCACTGGAGTGAATATCATTAATAAATCAGTGGAATAAGAATAATTGTGGGACCATTCCTAGGGGAAGTAACATTGAATTATGGCCAAAGGCACTTGAGGGTCAAAGGCAATGCCACTTCCACTGGGTGGAAGGTGAGAATAGTTGAAGTGCACAGGCAGGTTTTTCAGGTTGAGGAAGAACTCCATAAAATTTGGAAACAACATCATTGCCTTAGCCCTGCAAGGCAATTAAATTGTCCTAGAGTGATTTTAATTATCTCTGGTTCTCTTTTGAAGAGATGGAAAAATCTCAGCTTCTCCTGCTTCTCCGTAAACCTAGTTTTTTTCTGAAGAGACAGGGAAACCAAAATTCACTTATTTTTTAAAGAAGCAGAGTCAGTGGGTGAATAGGTTAGGCTATTATAGTTCCTAGGTTCTTAAATAAGATCCTGGGAAAGGAGGGCAAAACTCAGAAAAGTCATAGCTGGGCCCATTTAAAAAAATGGGTCGGTAGAATTGGTTAATTCTTAGGAGAACAATTAGAAGACTGAAGAGAAGTGTGAAGAGGACTTTAATTTAGGCCATATCAAATCTTAAAGTGAGTGACTATATCAACTATCACAACAACAACAGCAAAATTAAATGAAAATAGAGACATAAGTAAGTTCCTAGAGGAGGATCCAGTTTTTAACCTTAGATAGTAAACACACAACATTCTTTTCTTGAGTTGCTTTACATTCGTTAACAAATTTCATCTTTATGACACTCCTATAATACAGATATTATTATCATTACCTCAATGTGCAGAATAGAGAATTAAGGAACAGAGCACAGAGAATATAAAGACCTTGCCCAAGGACTACGATCTAAGTGGCAGAGCTTGATTTTCATGCAGCACCAACTGGCTGGCTCCCAAAATGAAGAGTTCTAAACTCTTCAATGTTGGCTTCACCTCAGAACATAGTAGAAATGCAGATTCTTGGGCCCCACCCCAAACCCATTGATTAGAACCTTCAGGGTAACGAGATACCCAGATGATTCTTGTACACGTTCAAGGCTGAGAAGACTGAATCCTAAATCACTATTAACTGCCTCATTGTACCAGTAAGAGCACATTTGCTTTCTGTCAGAAGAAAGCACTAGTCAAAATCTGTGCTTCACTAGTCAAAGACTGTGCCTTTTAACCCACTACTCCATACTATTGATCAATATTCAATTAATAGAAAGAATACTTAGGTGAATAGTCAGAAAAATTTGCAGTTCTTTCTTGGAAGGCATTCAGATTTTGTCAAATCTTTTATGGTTATTTTATTTGCATATGGGGTTATATGACTGTAGACACTAAATACTCTAAATTTTGTTTTTGATTAAGACTGTGAACTGCTTATGTTCCTGCCAATTTCTTTATGAGTGCCTCATTTCAAGATGTAAAATGTCCAGTCCATACCAATAATCATAACTCCAAACTTTATTCAAATTAAAGTTTCTCCTGTCACTCCCTACCCCAGAGATGCAAGGTTTCAGATCTGGAAGTTGGCCATGGGACAGGATGGCATGAACCTCCAGGGTAACAGGCTTTTCTCTATCCTCCTGGCTACTTCCCCAGTGTTCTGACTACTATAGGGTCAAGCCCACGAGGAGTGGAAAATGGATGATACTTTACAGTTATCATTTGGCTTTTGTTGCAGAAATATAATTGCAGTGTGTTTTGTTTTAATCTCATGGATGCCTTCTTTGGGATTTCTAAATGACACACCCCTCCTCCCTGGGAAAGTTCAGCTGTAATTGCCAGGATAAACACATGCCTCTCCCTGACTCACGACTCCTCCCTCAGGTGCAGCCATCTCACTGCTGCTGAGCCTTCTCGGCTGCTTTCCACTGCATAGCTTTTTGATAGTGTCAACGATCTCCCTCATGGGATGATGTGGACTGTCAAGCAGGGGCAACTGTAGCCTCAGTCTCTTTTCTTTAGACTCTCTTAGCAAGAGACAGATTCTAGCACCTTAAGCTCTAGGGCATCTTTGACTGTTTGGCAGAAGAGGGAGATACAAATACTGTGCAATTGTCTCTAAAGAAATCCCTCCTTCCTGACATTTCAGTACCATTTTCTCCTCCTAAGCCCACATTCCCTCCCTCTCTGTCCTCTTCCTTTCTTTCTCTTTCTGTGTCTCTTTCCTCTCCCACCCAGAGTTTGTCAATTCTTAATTCCTTAATGCTGGCAAACCCAATTTAATAGACTCTTTTCATTCCCTTCACTGTAGGTCTAGTACCTAATGTTAAAATGTGGAAGTACTTGGTCTTGGCCTTTGAGTTGCAGAGTAAACTGACTCAAAAGGGTCATATATTTACATCTTGATACAAACCAGATCATCTAAATATCTGTCTCTCATTAGACTGTGATATATCCCACTAAGATGAGACCATGACTTTATTCATCATTGTATCTTTAGTAACTAAATATGTTTTGAAGTATAAGACCTGATTCTTTCCTTTATGTTGTCTAGCTTGTAATATTTCTATTTATCCTTCAATATCACTTCTTCTGCAGTTCTTCCTTGATGCCAATTTGGCAGAATCAAGTGTCTTTTATGTCTTTATATCTCCTATAGAACTTTACTGGTACCTCTATTATACTGCTAATCCTAATCATACTTTCACAGATAATTAGCATGTCTCCTATCTGTCTCCTTTAATGTTAAATGCAGGCAGAGAAAAGTATATTGTCCCTCCTCTGATGCCCTCCGAGGGATCATCCACAGATATCATGATAAATGTTAATGAGCGAAATTTTTTTGTGTGTCATTAAGAATGCAGTCTTATTTGCAATGTGGGATTTTCAGGGTTTAGAACTTTTTCATTAAAGGAAAAAAAGTTTCCATTCCATCTGAGCAGGCTGACTACTGAATACTATGTATTATTTGCATATCTTAGAGAAATTTCTGCTATATCAAGCAAATAAAATGCAACCAGGACCATAGGAATCAGAATAGACCAGCTTAGACTTAACTGGCTGTCAATTACTTAATTTATCTGAGCCTCAATTTATGCATCTATAAATAGCGATATAATATGTGTATTGGGAAGTTTATTGAAAGCATATTTGTATGCATCGCTTGGCTCATATGAGGTACTTGATTGTTATTATTAAAATTAATATTGCCAATTCATTTGGCACCATCTATGTGCCAGACACTGCTCTTGGGAACCTCATGACCTCTCATTGCATTTGATTAGGAGTCACTGCCCTTCCTTGAAAATTTCTCAGAAACAGAAGTGTAGAATTTAGATAGTGAGAATCATGTTGTTTAAAACTTACATTACCTGGGTCAAGGATATATTAAACAAGTCAAAGACCATTTTTGTAAAACCATATGTTTAATGTTTAGCAAGTGAGAGAACCAAGTCTCTTTGAGACATTTTTTGAAGAAGAAAAACATAAACAGATGCCTTGAGAAAGCTATGTATATGAGAAAGATTATTCATTCTGAAAACAGAAATTGCCGCCCTTATTGAGACCTCTATTCCTTATTAGTCCAGCTGCTCTGTGGACCAAAGAACCCTTCCTGGGTGATTTGCACCTTTTCCCAAAGTAATGGAGTCTCGTATTCTAACACCTGGTACCACCTGCTCGTGTTACGCTAAATGGCTTTGCAGCCTCCTTGACTTTCAATGAGAAGATAAAATGATCGTGTGCAGCTAGGAGAGCATATTCTGGGGGCACAGTAGAAGGAAGAGGAATAAATTAAAGCTGTTCCCGCTCTATGCCCTTAGGTAAAAACAGACTTAAGAGATTTAAAAATGTTGAACTTTGGGTCAGCTGGGCAATCAAATAAGCATCTGAAAGGATCTGGAGGGAATTTGATGCCAGATATTTGAGGCTCAAATGTCAAGAAGGTTTAGAAACTTTACCACAGGGCTGGGGGCAGAACGGTTTGCTGTGAGTGTTCCTGATAACCTACAGGATTCATTTAGCTTAATAGTAAACAGTAAATATAATTTTAAAATAAGGCCTATTTCCCCCTTCACTTGGTTTTCATTTAAATATATATTTTAGAAGATGAAAAACAGGTGTTAATTTGCAGAATATTTCTTTTCTCTTTGGCTATAATATTAATTTCACAGTGAGCAGGTCATAGAAATCAACAGAAAATAGTACTTGGTAGAAAAAACATACACATGAATTTTGAGCATTATTTGAATGTAGAAGGAACTTTCAAGTAGTGAATTCTGTAACTTCAGGTCTCTTTGCTGTGTCACTGAACACTTTCTTACCCCAAACAGATGGAGATGCTTGAGAGGAAGCCACTGGCAATTTTTAAACATGAAGGCCTGGGGTGGCTCCCTAGGATCAAATACTGCTCTTGTCAATTTGTAGCAGTGTGAATTCTGTGCCTCAGTTTCCCTATATGTAAAATGGAAATAATGCTCATCTCACAAGGCTCTTGAGAGGATTTAAATGGTTAATTCATGTAATGCACGGATAACAGTGCATGGCACATAGTAGGTGTTCAGCAAATATTTGCTGATTGAAGTTTTAAAAATGTACAAATCTATTTCTTCTTTGATTCTTTTTGGAAATTTTATGCTGACCTTTTTACTACCATTAGTTGCTACTGCCTTTATAATTCCTTCCATTACCCCCAAGTGTTTAGAGTCAAGCACAGTAACTATTTAGGTTGCTGCAAAAACAACTGCATTTTTTGCCATTAAAAATAAGGCAAAAACAGCAACTATAGTCAGTGATAATATTAGCTATATTTGTTGGGCTCTTCTATCTCACATCCTTGGCAGCTATCCTCTCATTTCTTGTTTGGCTAGAATATAGTTCAGAAGTCTTACCAGACCATTGTAGTGCCTTTGTGTTTTCTCCCTTCTCATCTCTCATTTAGTTCAGATTTGCATTATCTGAACAACCCAGGTGATTTCCTGTTATGCAGTTTGTTCTGGCAGCAACAGAAACTGCCACCATCCACTGACAAATACTTATTTGCACTTTAAGGTTACGGTAACCAAAATGGCACATTACTGGTTCAAAAAGAGACACACACACCAATGGAACAGAATAAAAAACCCAGAAATAAAGCTGCACCCCTACAACCATCTGGTCTTCTAAAAAGTCAACAAAAATAAGCAATGTGGAAAGGACTTTCTGTCTCATAAATGGTGCTGGGATAGCTGGCGAGCCATATGCAGAAGAATGACAGTGGACCCCTACCTTTTAGCATATACAAAAATTAACCCAAGATGGATTAAAGATTTAAATGTAAGTCCTCAAACTATAAATTCCTAGAAAACCTAGGAAACATCATTCTTCACATCAGCCTTGTCAAAGAATTTAAGGGTAAGTCCTCAAAATTAATTCCAACAAAAACAAAATTTGACAAGTGGGACCTAATTAGATGAAAGAGATTCTGTACAGCAATGAAAACTATCAATGGAGTAAACAGACAACCTAGAATGGAAGAAAATATTCTTAAAGTATACATCCAACAAAGGCCTAATATCCAGAATCTATAAGGAAATTAAACAAATCAATAAGCAAAAAACAACTCCATTAGAAGATGGGCAAAGGACATGAATAGACACTTCTCAAACAAAAGACATATAAGCAGCCAACAAACACATGAAAAACGGCTCCACATCACTAATCATAAGAAAAATGCAAATCAAAACTACAATAAGATATCATCTGACACAAGACAAAATGGCTATTATTAAAAAGTCAGAGACAACAGATGTTGGTGAGGGTGTGGAGAAAAAGGAATGCTTATATACTGTTGGTGAGCATGCAAATTAGTTTAGTCACTGTGGAAAGAAGTTTGGTGATTTTTGAAGGCACTTAGAACTACCATTTGACTCAGCAATCCCTCTACCAGGTATATATCGCAAAGAAAACAAATCCTTCTACCAAAAAGACAAATGCACTTTCATGTTCATTCCAGGACTATTTGCAATACTGAATATGCAGAATCAACACAGGTGCCAATCAGTGATAGACTGAATAAAGAAAATGTGGTAAATATATACCATGGAATACTATACAGCCATAAAAAGGAAATCATATTTTTTGCAGCAACATGGATGCAGCTAGAGGCCATTATCCTAAGTGAATCAACACAGAAAAAGAAAACCAAATATCATCATGTTCTCACTTATAAATGGGAACTAAATCTTGGGTGCACATGTAATAAAGACAGGAATAATAGACACTGGGGACTCTGGAGCTAGGAGGGAGGAGAGACAGCAGGGATGAAAAACTAACTGTTGTATACTATTCGCAGTACCTGGGTAAAGGGATCACTCATACCCAAACCTCAGCATTATGCAGTATTATCCAGGTACCAAACCTGCACATGTACCCATTTAACGTAAAATAAAAGTTAAAAAAATAATCAGGTCAATCATTCGCTATTTCAAAATCCTTAGTAGGGCATTTTCTGTAGCAGTTATTATGGGACTTTGCAAGCATCAGGCACCAGGGTTTTGGAGTTTAATTGGGCTCTCAAACTTTTCTTTCCTCTTTTATGACTCCTTGGCTCTTTTTCTGTAAACTATCACGATTATGGTGCAAGCTAATCTCCATTTTCTGTGCCATTACTACCATTAAATGAATCATGCAGCACTGTCTTGTGGTGGTAAAAATCCTTGTCTTGAGTTAGGATGTTTGGTTACAAATCCCAGTTCCAATTATTAGGTAATCTTGGGCAATTTGCTTTATCTCTATGTTTCACAGTTTTCTCATAAAAAGGAGATAAAAATACAAACTCTCTTACAGTGTTATTTGGAAGATTAAATAAGTCAATGTTTTAAAAATATATATGACAATGCCTTGCTTCCTATGTGCTCAATAAGTGTTAGCCGTGCTGAATAGTGAAATAAAATAGAATAAGCCAGACTCTTCTAGCTTTTTTCCTCCTTCTGTGCATGCAGCAAACACAATGGTTGAAGAGATTGCCACACATGCTAATGAAATGCATACACTATAGGCACTGAATAAATATTTATTTAAGGCATAACTCTTGTCATGCTCAATAGATGTTAAAAACACAAAAGCACATTTCTCCAACATGACATGCCTAAATAAAGAGATTATTTTTACAGATCCTCCTTAATAGAAGAGTGAAACATGAGAATACAAAGAAAAACATAATTCCTTGTGAATCCCTAACATCTTTTTGCTGTTTGTTTATTCATTAAACAGTTATTAAATTCTTGTTGCACAATGAACAATAAATCCTTTACTAGATAAACTATACAATGGCATTTGACTAAAAGAATAGAATTCTAACCAATCAATTCAATTGTCTATATGTCATTGAATTTTACTCCACTTCCTTTTGAAGTTCTTACCTTTAGTGTAGGTGCCGAGGTCAGGATACTAAATTCATCTACACAGAAGAGGCAAATGGTTTGACAAATTATTTTTAAAAAACACTTACAATCAGACGCTAGAGAATAGGCAGGTCTGAATACTTTTGTGTCACTTCTACTAATTCATGGTTTTAAGTAGGCAAGTATATACTTGCTTAGCAAGAAATCTATGACTTAAATTGACATCTCATTTTTCCTCCCAAAACATTTTTTAAAAAGAACATTTTTCAGTGTTAATGTAAGCAAAAACTGATTTATTCTTTTTACATGTCTTAACCAACTTACTAATATTTTTAGAAAATTATTTTATCTAGGTGTCCTTTCCTTTTATTAACTTCTTTTCACAGTAGACTTTTTTTTTTTTTTTCTGAAGGATAAATCTGTGTTCTATTATAGCCAGAGGGACATTTAAGATACTGCTTTGCACCTGGGAAAGCTGTTTAATTACTCGAGCTGTCAAAATGTTTTATTGTAAACAGCTTTTCTGATAGATCCTCTTTCCCTCCTATGAACTATCTCCCCCAGAAGACGGTCTGCTTTACAGAGGCGCTTAAAGTACAGGTGTCATAATTTAGAGAAATGAAGTTTTTATGTCTGAAAATACCCCATCCTTCTTCTTCTGCCTAAATAAGAAATATTGTATGTTCATTTTTACTAGTTTATGTGTATCATAAACACTATCATATTAAGAAGATTTAAAAAATTAAATAGAATATTAATTTCTAAACTGTCTAAACTATAGGTAGAAGTAAGATTTTATCTGAAATAAAAAAATCAAATATTTGAAGTTGAATGTATTCAATAAAGATTTATTTAAAAAATTTAGAATGCAATCTAGCAACATAAAAAGATCTAGATGTTGCCAAATTTTATAATTCACTTAAATAAACTGAATATTACATAAATAAACTCAGGAACCAAAATAAATTTCTGTGATACACAAAAGTCTTTTCACATAACACAGATCAATTTGTTATATGACTATGTCATTTGTTGAAACCTTATTTCATTTCCAGGGCCTGTGCTGTGCTTGGAGTACCAACAGCATTAATAGTTAAGGAAAGACTTTCTTTTTTATGCACAGAGGCAGGGCTCCAATTTATGTACCATTAATTCTCAGTTCTGGAGTTTTCTTGGATAAATGCAAGGGTGGTTGGTTAAGTAGAGAAACACAGTGAAGACTATATAATGGCTTTTAAAGATCATCAGCAGCTAATTGCCATAATTAGAAAAGAATAATTAGTATATTCATTTAAATTACGCTCCTATCTACAATCCTATTGTGAATGATAATCTTTTTATATTCTTATGCATTGATAACTGTCAGGTGAAAATATGGAATACATATTTTCTGTGAAATACATAGAAAATTCAAACAGATAATCTCTTATTATTAGATAGGATAATTGATAAACCAATTATCAATTCAAACAGATAATCTCTTTTTATTAGATAGGATAATTGATAGACCAAGAAGATGGAAACTATAGTTAGCATAAATTATAGTTTCAAATGGAGCTCTAAACCCAATTTTAATGAGTTGTTGCTTTCTGACATGAGTGTGGGCATTAAGCTTTCTATGCTGTTAGTACAACTCAAAGTATGCTGTGGTTTTGCCCAAAGATGCTGCAATGACCCTCTATCAAACAGCATGTGAACTTGGTCATTACTCCAAGTTTGACTCATTCTACACATAATAATACACACACACAAGTACCACATGCAAACTTTCTTGCTTCTTTAAGAATTAGGATTACAGTCTTCATCGAAACCAACTATTTGGGCTCTGGGTATTCAATAAGTCAGAAAGTAACCAAGAATTTAGGAAGGTAGAAAGACTTGTAAAACTATAGACAGAGAAAAATAGAACAAAGATACTTAGAGGTAAACAAGAGAAAATAGTGAAGGAAGTTAACAGTAGAAGGGATGACAGGAAGCAGGATGGTCACATACGACATGTGTAGACCAGTAGTATTCAACTCTGGCCACACAATAGAATTACCTGGGAACTTTGAATAAAATATCCTTTCCTGCACTTCATTGCCACAGATTGTTTTAATTTGTCTTGAGTGGAGCCTGGACACGAGTTTCATTCAAAAATGCTTAGGTGAATTACATATGCAGTCAGGGTTGAGAGTCGCTGATGTAGATTGTGGGGACCAAATATTCTGTGGGCAAATCATAGGATGCCCCATTGAGTCTGAATTTCAGATAATCACAGGGCTAAACAGTCTTTATAAAGATACATTATTCTTCACTTGTTTACATTTGAGTAATGTTATGCTTGATTGAATGTTTTTTCTCTTAAAGTAGTAGCACTCATGGAGTTAATCTTTAATGGTTTAATCTAGTGTTTCTGTAATTTATTTTCAACTTTCATTTTAGATTCTGGGGACACATGTGCACATTTTTTACCTGGAGTATATTGAATGATGGCAAGGTTTGAAGTACTATTGAACCCATCACTCAGAAAGTGAGCATAGTGCCCTATAGGTAGCTTTTTAACACTTGCTCCATCCTCCCTCTCCCCTCTTGTATTCCTGTGTCTGTTGTTCCTGTCATTATGTCCATGTGTACCCAAGGTTTAGCCTCCACTTATATGTGACAACATGGCGGTATTTGGTTTTCTGTTTCTGCATTAATTTGCTTATGATAAGGGCCTTCAGCTGCATTCATGTTGCTGTAAAAGACATTATTTCATTCTGTTTCTATGTTTATGTAGTATTCTGTGACATATATGTACCACATTGTATTATCCAATCTAATATTGATGAAAACTTGTGTTGATTCCACATCTTTACTGTTGTAAATAGTGCCTTAATGAACCGGAGAGTGCACGTGTCTTTTTGGTAGACCAATTTATTTTCCTCTGGGTGTATACCTAGTAATGGGATTGCTGGGTTGAATGATAGTTCTGTTTTAAGTTCTTTGAGAAATCTCCAGACTGCTTTCCACAGTGGCTGAACTAATTTACATTCCCACCCACAGTATGTAAGTGTTCCCCTTTCTCTGCAGCCCCACCATCTGCTATTTTCTGACTTTTTAACAAAAACCATTCTGACTAGTGTGAGATGGTGGTTTTGATTTACATTTCTCTGATTAGTGATGAGCATTTTTTTATATTCTCATCACTTGTGGGCTGCTTGTATATATCTTGTTTGGAGAATTGTCTATTCATGTCCTTTGCCTGCCTTGTAATAATTTGTCCTTTGCTCATTGATTTGTTTAATTCTCATATAGATTCTGGATATTAGGTTTTTGTGAGATGCATAGTTTGAGAATATTTTTTCCCATTCTGTAGGTTGTCTGTTTACTCTTGTTAGTTTCTATTGCTGTACAGAAATGCTTTAATTAAGTTCCACTTGTCAAGGTTTTTTTTTTTCTGGTTTGTTTTTTTGTAATTGCTTTTGAAGACTTAGCCTTAAATTTTTTGCCAAGGTCAATGTCAAAAAGGGTAATTCCTAGGTGTCCTAGAATTTTTTTCCCAAGACACAATCTTGCTCTGTCACCCAAGTTGTAGTGCAGTGGCATGATCTCAGCTCACTGCAACTTCCGCCTCCCAGGTTCAAGTAATTCTTCTGCCTTAGCCTCCTGAATAGCTGGGATTACAGGCATGCACCACCACACCTGGCTAATTTTTGTATTTTTATTAGAGGCAGGGTTTCACCATGTTGGCTAGGCTGGTCTGGAACTCCTGACCTTGTGATGTGGCCACTTCAGCCTCACAAAGTGCTGGGCTTACAGGTATGAGCCACCACACCTGGCTCATAATAAATATAAGTTCTCAAACTGTGAAAAAAATTTTCACAGTTTGAGAACTTATATTTAAATCTTAAATTTGGGTTAATTTTTGTGTATGGTAAAAGGTAGAAGTCCAGTTTCATTCTTCTGCCTATGGCTCACCAGCTATCCCAGCATCATTTATTGAATAGGGAGTCCTTTTCTCATCCCTTATTTTTGTTGACTTTGTTAAAGATCATATGGTTGTAGTTGTATGTCATTTCTTCTGGATTCTCTATTCTGTTCTATTGGTCTATATGTTTGTTTTTATACCAGTACCATACTGTTATGGTTACTGTAGCATTGTAGTATAGTTTGAAGTTGGTTAAGGTGATTCTTCTGTCTTGTTCTTTTGCTTAATATTGCTTTGGGGCTGAGTGCGATGGCTCAGGCCTGTAATCCCTGCAATTTGGGAGGCCAAGTTGGGTGGATCACCTGAGGTCATGAGTTCCAGACCAGCCTGGCCAACGTGGTGAAACCCTGTCTCTACTAAAAATACAAAAATTAGCCAGGCGTGGTGGTGTGTGTCTGTAATCCCAGCTACTTGGGAGGCTGAGGCATGAGAATTGTTTGAACCTGGGAGGTGGAGGTTGCAGTCAGCCAAGATAAAGCCACTGCACTCCAGCCTGGGTAACAGAGCAAGACTCCATCTCAAAAAAAAATTTCTTTGACAATTTGGGCTCTCTTTTGGTTCTATATGAATTTTCAAATAGTTTTGTTCTAATTTTGTGAAAAATGATGAAATGATATTGGTATTTTGATAAGAACAACATTGGTTCTGTAAATTGCTTTGGGCACTATGGCCATTTTGATAATATTAATTCTTTCAATCCATGTGCCTGGAATATTTTTAAGTTCGTTTGTGTCATCTCTAACTTCTTTCTGCAGTGTTATGTAGTTTTGTGAAGCTCTTACTCCTCCGATGTATTCCTAGGTATTTTATTCTTTTGTGGCTATTGTAAATGGGATTGCATTCTTGATTTGGCTCTCAGTTTGAATGTTAGTGGTGTATATAAATGCTACTTTTTTTAACATTGATTTTTTCTATTCCAAAACTTTACTGGAGTCATCTATCAGTTCTGAGAGTCTTTTGGTGATATATTTAGTGTTTTCTGGGTATAGAATCATATTTTCTGCAGAGATAGTTTCACTTTTTTTTCCTAATGAAATGCCTTTTATTTCTTTCTCTTGCCTAATTGCTCTGGCGAGAACTTCCAGTACTACATTGACTAGGAGTGGTGAGAGTGGGTATCCTTGTCTTGTCCCAGTTCTGAAGGGAAATGCTTACAGATTTTGCTTGATGTTGGCTGCAGTTTGTCCCAGATGGCTCCTATTATTTTGAGGTATGTTCCTTCTAGGGCATTCTGTATTTGTATGTGCTGAGGAGTAGGAAGAGATTTATCTTTGAGTTCTGGTAAATGGAAGAAAAAGGTCTGGCATTTTTCTTAATGGGATAAAAAAATAGCACCAGGCTTTAGCAGATAAGTGATGGAATCAGGTGAGTGATAGAGAATAAATATAAGAATAAAACTTCCTGATTTGACCAAATGACAATTTTTTATTTTAATCCTTCCAAAGACAAAATCTCAGGAAATCAAAACTATAAGGTTTCCTAAGAAATCTAAGCAAAATGAATTATGGAATTTTAAAATGCAAAGACAATAGATATTCCAATACCTAAATCTTGTTCTTGATTAACCATTTATGCTTACAAGGCCTCTGAATAAAACATCATGTAAGAATATAAGACAAAGCGAAGGGACTAATATTCGTTTAGAAATTGCCCCCAGTCTCTGAACTGCAATGTGAAATGTCAGTGTGCTTGTTTGAACCGTGTGTGTGTGCATACATGTGTGTCCACAGTGAATAGATGAGGACTTTTGCTAAGGTGTGATCACTGAAATGAGCAATCCAAACATTACTCTACATAATTCCATTCCAAAGCTGAGTCTAACATGTAAAAAGAGCATGATCAGAGATTGTTGGTCATCAAGAAGAACAGGAGGAAAGTTTCCAGATCCTTGGCACTATGCCTGGGGAAGAGAGGATCTCAACACCTGTCAGCCATCTCTGGGCCAGAGGAAAGCCACTAGGGGTTGTCCTAAAGAGTTCCATGGGAGAAGAGATTGTGCTGTCTGATGACCCCTTACAGTTTTCTCCAGTATGTCCCTACTTTTTCTGGTCCAGCTGAGTTTGTTAAACTTGTCCTGCTTCTGAGATTAGTTTCTTTTCTACCATGTGAAGGTATAAAACTGCTACACTGTTTTTGCATTCTTTTCTTACCTTTCTCAGAAATCCTACACTTACTACATAATTAAAAACTGGACTTTAAGCTGATTTCACTCTCCAATGAGTTTCCTTTCTGAGATTTTTCTTTCAAAGCCCTAACAATAATTGTTGGTTCACATGACAAATTCAGGAGGCTTTTCACTTGATACTGGGATACTCCCTCTGCTTCTGAGCAAACCTGGTTCTTGGAATCAAAGTGATGAAGCCATGGATCTTTTTATTTCCTACAAAGTCTTTCCATACAAATTAATTCCTGTAAGTTCTACTTGTATTTTCACCCAGGTTTATGACTCATACTCAATGTAATAAGGTTCTTATCTCTCTTTATTTGCTCAGTATTTAACACTGTCACAATCCAAGTTTCTGAAATGGAAAATAACAACCTAGGATTGAACTCATGGTCTCTGAAGGCCCTGATTAGTAAAGAAAGTGACAGAAGGACCCTGGACGTTTTTAGAGGTGTGTGCGCATGCACGTTTGTGTATACTCTTTTGTTTTGGTTTCAATTTAACTCTCCTAATCTGAAGACGGTGATTTACAATATGAGTAAATTAAGAGCACATGGTTGGAGTAATTCAGATTGGCTGCAGAAAATCCATGGGAGTCCCCTGAGATGAATCTGGCCGGGTCGCTTCTGACAAAATATGGCAAAACAACCCAGAGCAAGGTAGGGGATGAGAGAATCTATGGCAACTAACCAGGTATTAACTCCCAGTGCTTGACATTAGAATTCCAACAACAAAACTCAATAAAACAAAAACAAAAAAACCAAACTTGCACAATACAGCTGTGCTTGTTTTGTGGCAAGCTTCACCTAGTCCGTGAACATTATATTTGTGGAATTTTGCCTGGAATACTAGTTTCAGCTGCACTGGGGATTGGAGGCTTACTCTGACTGGTGGTTCTAATTGTGTGGTTTGTGGATTAGTAGTGTCCCTTAGCAGTTTGTTAGAAATACAGATTCTTGGACCTATTCCAGACCTACTGAATCAGAACCTTTGGGAGTGAAGCCTAGCAGTTCATGTTTTAACCAGTCTTTTTGAGAACCACTGCCCTAAGCACTAATGATACCTTCCAATATATGAGCTTAGATTTTGATGGCATTTTGTCACAATTCTGCTATTCACTCCCATCATATCTCCTCTGATACTGAGAAATGTTGGCACCGAGGATAATGCAGGGCAAAAAGACATGTACAGCATTACTCGCTGGGAGTTTTGCTAAAAGCCCCAGGGTATTTTTCTGTGTCCCCATGTGGTTGGAATCACAAAGTAGGAGAAATGGCCAAGCTCTCCGCAGAGGCAGCAATCTGAACCCTTTTGCTACTTCCATCAAGGGAAAAAAAGTCAAATATTTAACCCCATGAACTTATAATATTACAGGGAACTCCACCATCCCGCCCTGCAAAATATTTAGGATTTGACTAATATTAGAACTGCATTTCTAGTCTTTGAGTGACTAGGAAGAACCAAAAGCATGACTCCCCTACAGCAGTGATTATCTGGCTCTGGTTTGCACAGGAAACCATAGAGTCATATAAAATACACGTATTTGGGTCTGAGAGGTTCTGATGCAGATGATTTAAGGTGTAGAGCCCAGAAATCAACATCTTAATAATAATCCAAAGAGATTCTAATTTATTTGCTTCTATCAAAAGTTTAGAAAACCACTGCCTTAGACAACTGTAGATATAACACTTTTAGCCTGCTTACTATATCCATTTCCAACCTTCTTAGGTGGAGATTTCAGAACTTTCTCTCAGAAAAAAAGAAGGACTGATAGTTGTGATACTATTCCCACACATTCATACAGCACTTGTACACTTTTAAAAGTTCTTTCATGTTGCCCATCTGAAAATAGCAAGGGCAAAAAATGGCAGTGATTTAAGAATGCTGCTGCTTTGACTCAAACGTTTTTAAAAAGGATGTTTAAAAGTATATATTTGTGGCCATATGCATTGTGTAGGGATTAATGTCATGGATGAAGTCAGGCACTATGAAAGAAGCTTCCAAGGGAAATTCAAAAGAAGATATCTGTTTTTCTTAGTAAGAATTAGCTTAAGGTTATTTTTATTGCAACTGCATTGGAGAGTCCCAGCTGTTTTCAAAGCAGTGGTCTAAAATATTGGATTATGTACTTTTTCCATACTTGGAAAAACTTACAGTGCAACTTCAACAGCATACTGCCAATAAATACTAAGTATGTCTATTTGGAAGACATACTTTTGGCATTTGGGCCAGAGATGTGAAAATCAACCAAGACTTCTCTTAAGGAGTGGAGGGAGACCTCTGAAGGACACATTTTCATTTCTTGCTGGTAAAGTATCAGGACATCCTTTCAGGAATTTCCTATTGGGCTGTAGCTAAGCCAGTTGCTTTCGTTAGAAAAGCGTGCTAATGCAGCCAAGGTTACAGGTCTGATTCCCACATGAGAAAAAAACTATTCTCTGGTCACAAATACTGAACACTAGCCAGCTGCCTTGCATGTATGTACCATTGATCAGAAAAGGTTTTCATAAATATTGAGGCACTATAAATATCACCATGAAATAAAGCAAAGCTTTTCTATACTGCTGCCTGAAACTGGGGCTTCATCTCCTTTGCATATAACATTTAACTGGATTTCAAAATACTGACTGCATTGATGACATCACCTAACTTTTGTACACAGCAGTCTTAAACATGCAACTGTTAGGGGAACCCAAGACAGAACCTCTGAAACACTGAGCAGATAACACTATGTAGAATGATATCATGGTTAATTCTGACATTTTAATCTGAATACCTCTATTTTATAGGCAAATTACCTCGTAAAGTTTTTAAAAGAACTTTTGGTTTTAACAATTGCTAAATTGACATGTGATATGATATTGCTGTAACTTCGTTTTGGTGTGCTTAAGATTTTTTCTCATATGATTTAGATTATAGATAAGTATGCATGATTCTAACATGGAAGTTTTATTCTATCTAAAATGACTGCTAAAAGATTACACTTAGTTTCACCTTAATTTACAGTAGGTGTGTCTTACAGAAACACATACACATTAACCTACAACATCACATCTATGTCAAATTTCTCCAAAAAGATAAAGAAAAACAAAAAATCCAAGGAAAGGTCTACTTGACAATCTTTTTCTTCATTCTCACTTATTTTTCTGTTCAGATTTTTCTCCTTTCAAACAGGGGAGATAGAAAAGGTAAAAATCTGTGTTCCAAGAGGAACTGTATTAAAGTAGGTTTTAAGGATTAGAGCCAAAAGCCTTTTCCTTGGGCATCTAGAGTAAAACAAAATTGAAACACAAGTCCGCAGATAACAAGCTGTGATGGTCCCTGGGGTGAGAGTCTCAGGCCGAAGTTGAGTTCTGTTCCACTGCTACTGATGGCTGTTAATGCTCTGCCCCAGGTCGAAGGAACAGTTAGCAGGACAGAAGACAGCTGTGCTCCAAGAGCCATCTGCTCTGTGAGCCTCACCAAGTGAGTATGAACTACAAATGAGTTATGTTCTTGAATAGAAACTCTCAATTAATGTTATAACTATGTTATCTCAAAGTTAGACAGGACCTTATACATTATCTGGTGAAACTCAAATCCCTAAGTTTCTGGATAAAGAAATGACCAATGAAGGTCCAAAGACTTGTCCAAAAACACACAGCTGGTTAGACATGGTATCCCCAGCTGTTAAAGAAAATCATCACATTTGACACCAGAAATATTTTAATTGCCTTAAAAATACTTTAAAAGATGAAGCGACTAATGCCTGCAATAGTGTGCCTGACTCCCACCCAAGCCCTTAACCTCATTCTCTCTCTGAATATCACATCTCCTTTTTCTCTCCATGAACTTTCCTCCTCCTCCCATTTTACCGCATTTTTCTAAACCATGCTTGACCCTCCTCACACTGTATCCCTTAGTTTCTCCCTAAGAGGAGAGGAGAGGCACATGATTATGCAGACTCAGGAAGGAGGGAAGAATCAAGAAAGCAATTGCTGGCATTACTTGGCAAGTTTTGTGAAACGTTTTACATTTTGACAGAAAATTTCAAGTCTCCTCACTAATAGTGTCTGCCTCAAAATATCCAGCTTTTCAGTGAAGATGAGCCACAAAAAATTCAGGAATACTATAACAGATTTGACATTTTAACACCTGATGGTACCCTTTCTGGTAGGTGTGTCAGGCACATCTCATGCACTCTTTGGATTCCTTCAGCCAAACTTCTGTTCTGCACATAACCAAGGAGTCCAACTCTGAATGGTCCCCAGCCAACCTCACGTGGGTGCAATCTGTTAGCAGCATCTCATGGCATCCTCTTAAGTCCTGCCTCTCTTTTCACTGCTCCTTGGGTTTCCCTATTGCAGTGGATGGGGGAGCCCCCCAGGACCATGTTTGGTACCCAAGCATGCACAATTCAAAAGTGGGATAAGCCTTTAACCAGTGGGAATGGGAGATAATGGGAAATTATTCACTCTCCTCTCTCCCCTTTTCCCCACAGGAAAGGTCCCGAGATATAGATTTTATGGCTTTTTCCAGTGGGAGGTGGGGGCAAGGCTCCTGGATCAGGTGACGGTGAGCTTGTTTAGACATCTTCCTTCTTACCTCTCTCTCCTGTTTCACCACCCTTGCATCTCACTTCTATTCTCTGAGTTTTCACTCTCTAATAAAGTGACAGCACATCAGCTTGCTTTTTGGGTAACCCAGGCTAAGTCAGCATGTGTTGGTATATATGTATGTTGGTACATATGTACGCTGGTATTTATGCTTCAGTCAAATCAAAATGACGTAAGGCAGTATTTTACAATATAAGATTTAGCATTTATTAGCTATATGATAACATATAATGTATACAACAAAATTTAACCCCAAATTAACCAAGAAATTTGGTGTTATTGACCTCCCTAGACTCAGTCTTAAAAGGGGTTCTATCTTATATTTAAGTTTCACTTGCTTTTGTAAGTAAAGATGCATGCAAATTAGAGTAGAAAAAAAGGGGAAATGACATTTAAAATCCATTCCATATTTATGTTTCCTGTGTTTTCCATCTAACTTAAGAAACTGAGTTCATTTGTGATAGAGGCAAGATATCGGTAGTTATTTAAATATAAGTAGGGGTTTTGGTCAAATAGCTTTGAGAAATTTTGAGTCAGACAAACATTTTTTTCTTAATTGTACAACTCTTTAGAGTCTTTAATATATACAACCACTACAAGATTATTTATTGATATGTGTCAATATGTTAATATATTACATCCTGGGGATCCAACAATAGGCAAAAATAGAAGCAATCTTTGACCTCATATATCCTCCAGCCAATTGAAGAGAGATCAACATCAATCTAATATTTGTGTAAATGAATGTAAACTTGAAAATATAAGTAGCACTACAATGGGGAATGGGGAATTACAAGATGCATGATAGTTTGTAATAAGATTCCATTGATAAATGTGAATAGGGAGAATAAACCATATACTATTTGTAAACATAATTTGATTGCCAATCATTTTTCAAGTGAATATTTGTTTTGGGGGAGAAATGTTAGATTAGAAATGAGCCCAAATTTGTAGCTAAGTTCAAGCAATGTTCAACGGTTTGTTCTTGAGGATGATTCTTAGCCTTTATTTCCTCTTCTGAAAATGATCAATTTGAACTTACTGATCTTCAGTGAATTTTCTAGCTATACATTTTATGATTCTAGCTATACATTGAATAATTTGAGTTATTTAGAGATCTGAGAATATTGTTAGGGATTTCTCCAGGACCCAACTGCTATTCCTTCTTTCTTTGCTGCTAATATAATTGCTAATGACCCCCTCCATTTGAACAATATTATGAGAAATGGAAGCCACGCAATCTACATAAGGTAAATTTGCTCCCTTCCCAGAAGGGAGATTAAAGCCATTTTACTCCTCAGCATAAAGATATAGTATAATACAACCAAAGGCATACTCTCTGCTCAAAGAATAAAGTTCAATGTCAAAAAAAAAGTTTGAGATGAAGAGTTGGCACATTTTCTTAAGTAAGCACTATGGACAATAATTGTATTGATTTTATATACAAAAACCTCTGTATATAATGTAGAGTAAAAATAACCTCAAAATATAAAAAACTGTTTTAAATAATCAATTAAAATTAGTAAAGATTTCTGTTTTAAATGAAAATTTCCAGCTGATTACTCTTAAAAAAGAATCCCTGGACTTCTGCTTTTCATTTTCTTCTTCCTTACAAAAAAGCTTGACTGTGTGCACTGTATATCTATTCCATCAAGTACATTTCTAATAAGGCATATTTCCTTGCACTTGGAAAGCTCTTGCTACAGTTTGCCAGTTAGATTACACACATCTGGTGCTATGTTAACCTGGCAATTACTTACAGTTCCTTTCTTAATTTCTTGGGGAAAATGATAATTAGACAAATTGGGGATATGTTCAAATTAACATTTAAGTATTTCCCAGTTGAGTTAACTGAGCAAGGACTCCTATAAACACTTTCTTCTTAGAGACACATAAAACTCTTATCCATTTTTTTATGGTCAAAAAATGTCCTTTTAAATGTCCAAAAGTCAATTTTAACGGTAACATTGCAATATTAGCTCAGCAATCCACTCTACAAGTTGGGGTTAGGTATATTTCTCCCTGAATATTATATGTCAGAAGAACTGTTTAACCTCAACTCTATCATATACAAATCTTGGAAGTTCTGTCAATCCATAGAATCATCATAAGCTCTGTGTATATTTTTACATAGAAATAAAATTATCTGATTTGCATACATCACAAGATTACTTTAAGAATCAAGTGAAACAATATATGTGAAAAAGTTTTGAGTATAAGAATTAGTATCCAATATTTGTAAAATAAAGAATTTTACAAATATAAAACTATTTTATATTATTTTATTCTTCTTTTATTTATTCTTATATTTTACAAATATAAAATTCTTTATTTTTCAAATATTAGATACTATTTTTGTTGATCACTATTTTATTACATTAAATGTCTAGATATTAATATGACTTCATTAGATAGTATAAAACATATGAAACTTGTATAATTCAGTGTTTCTTAAACATATAAGCTGACCATAAAACACATAAATCAGTTAAGAATATACTAAAACTGAAATACTATGTATTATTTTATAAGCAAGAAATGTAATATCTGCTTAAAAAGAAAATAATCAGCATAAACTGGAATAACCAAAGGCAGCTTGATAGACTCATACCAGGCCAAGAGAAATCAATAATATTTGAGTAACTGAAGAGGATTTGAATAAATAGAGAGCTAAAGAGCACGACAGGGAAAATGTCCAGCAGGGGCAACAGCAGGAGCAAAGAGCTGAAATGTCACACTGACTGGACCACTTTTCAGATGACATGAACAGACCCTATTAAAACAAATTTTAAACTACTTCATTCTTGCTCTTTGCACAAATTCAAATCCCTGAATTCTCCTACCCAAAGGAATATGTGGAAGAATTCAAGACCAATAAATCATTAAGAAACACTTTGTTCTGAAATACTCTATGTCTCCTGTCTCTCATTGCTCTTCTACCAAAAGCAGTGTAGACTATTTTTGGCAGCCTGTCAAAATTCATCTTGTCATTGCACTAATTAATGTGTCTAAGGATAAAAAGGTAATGATAAAAATGACAATCCAGTGTCTCAAATTTAACCTCTAATAGCCACTTTCCCAAATACAACCTGAAGAACTTATAAATCAAGAGGAAAATGTGTTTGTTATTTCAAATCAAGTTTAATATGGTGACTCTGATCTACTCAGTTCATACAGCACTAGTTATGATTGGTCAGATCAACTGTGGCCTAAGAGTAAAAAAGCAAGGATCCAGGAAAAGAGGGAACAGAAAGAGAATGTTTTATCATGGTGATATTTGGGATTATCATATAACTGGAGGCTGCCAAAGAATCAAGTTTTGCCCATAAAATCTATCCTGATTGTTTCATAAACCTAGAGAGAATATGCACACAGCATGCTGGAATACCTTTATGATGTGCTCTTGGGCACACTTATCCCCAGTGGAGGAAAGCTCACTTATGCTGCTTCTCATCCCCCAGAGGAGTTAAATGATCCCTGATAAGGGAGTCTCATCACTGCAGCATGAATCACAAAGCACTGGTGTACTGCCTCCATCTGTTTCCCTACTTCTCTTAGTTACTACTTATTAAGCAAAGACTTCACATTGAACTAATTTTATCTTCATAATTCTCCTATCCCAGTGACCTTATATGTTCATTCAACAAAAATTTATGTAATACCCATGATATTTCAGGTGCTTTCTATGGACTGATGGACTGATGACAGTGGATATCTTGGATAACAGATCTTGGAAACTATTTATTGAGGTCACTAAGCACTTACAATATTATTTCACTTCTTGCCAAGTCAAGACACCTTGCTTTATTGTTTGCCACTTTTTTTTAACCTTTTAATAACTGAATTTTGTACAAACCCTCCATTTTACTGGTGGCACAGTCAGGAAGATATACCAAGTCCCTCTGCCTAGACATCATCCACTTCAAGTTTTGGCATGAAATAGTTGGGGATAGGTGTGGAAGTGGCAGATGCAGGACCTAGTAACTGCAACCTACCTCATCTAGACCTTGCTGATGGTACAACTGAAGACAGATGGTTGGGGACTGGTGTCATTCCTTTCAGTGACTCATAGCAACTACACCTGACTCACGGATTTGACATCAGCACTAGCTCCTTCATCAGAGGCAAATGGGAGGCTTCGATAAATTAGAAGAATAATTTCTCATCACAGTGCAATTTTGCCTTTGAATGCAGTAGCAACAGATTTCTAAGCCATGGTATTAAATTATTAAATCTTTGGTAATCCAACTTACCCTTTAAATATATTACAATCCATGGAAAGACACTGCTATAAGAAAATTATGATTCCAAATTCACCAGGTATTTTCCTGAGCTAAATGAAAAATAGTTGAATCTCAGTCAAGCCATGAGCATTACAGCAATTTCACACTTTCATGCCTATGTACATCCTGTTTTCTTTGCCTGGAAGTACCATTTCTCTCCACTTGGAAAACCCATCATGGATGTTACCCTTTGGGTGAAGTTTTTTCTGTTTTCCCAAAGGTAGACAATAATGCTCTCTCTTCTTTTTTTCATTACATATCCTCATTGAACATACTTTCATTGGAACACTAATTATTTGTTTTAATGGTCACTTCAACTCAGTTCTAAACTCCTTGAAAACAAAGACATCTTTATGTTTGTTTCCTTAGTGCCAGGCTAATAGGGATTCAATACTTGTTTGTGAAATAAGCATTGTTTATCGTCACATGAAATAAGTGGCTAACATTAAATGGACAAGGGGCAGAAACCCACAATAATTATTTGTCCATGTCCCCAGTGACTTCCCCAGCTGTGAAAAGGTGTGAGTCATCAAAACTATTTCTTCCATTCATGGTGATAATGTCAACTCTGAATAAAATGAATGTAAGGGAAGCCTTAAAATGAAAATATGTTTATTCATTCAGGTAGGCATTCAGCAAACATTTACGGATTAATCACTACATACCATAAAAGATGAGATAAATGACACAGTGCCTGTCCTCAAGGAGATAAGAAAATAAGTCATTAGAAGACAGGGTTCTAATAAGACAAGCATTTCATCCAGACTAGGTGAGTCAGACAGGATTCTCTGAGGGGGTTATGCTCTGTGGCCTGAAAGACCAATAGGAATTAAATGTAAAAAAAAAAGCATAGAGAGCATTCCACATAAATGAAAGAGCCATATGACTGTTCACTGCTGAGAAAGAAGCTAGCACTTCTGTGGACCCATAAGTAGTTTGATATAGCAGGATTTGTGGCCTCAGGAATAAAGGCAGAATAAGTAAACAAGAAGTTTTCTCTGGTTATAAGCTAGTAATGGGAAAGTATAAATGCATGTAAATAAGCCTGAGGTCTCGAAAGGTATTCATTTAGTGGATTCTAACTGCATGACCCGGAAGTTCTTATAGGACAGTTTTACCCAAATCAGAGATGGGGACAGACAACCAAATTGAACATAACTTGGGGATTTTTTTAAAAGAAGATTTAAGACAATTATTATAATCCTATTTATCAACATTTTAAAAAGTAGATTACATTAAAATCTACAAGGCAGATATACCAAACATTTTTAAATAGATGTAAAAAATTAATATTTTAAAACATTCTTTTATGGTGTATATGTGCCACATTTTCCCAATCCATGGAATATTATGCAGCAATCAGAAATGATGAGTTCGTGTCGTTTATAGGGACATGGATGAATCTGGAGAACATCATTCTCAGCAAACTGACACAAGAACAGAAAATGAAACACCGCATATTCTCACTCATAGGCGGGTGATGAAAAATGAGAACACATGGACACAGAGAGGGGAGTACTAAACACTGGGGTCTATAGGGGGATAAGGGGAGGGCCAGTGGGAGGGGGAGGTGGGGAGGGATTGCCAGGGGAGAAATACCAAATGTGGGTGAAGGGGAGAAAGCAAACAAAACACAGTGCCCTGTGTGTACCTATGCAACTGTATTGCATGCTCTGCACATGTACCCCAAAACCTAAAATGCAATAAAAAAAAATTATTTGAAAAAAAAAAACATTCTTTTAAGCCTAGAAAAATGATAACCAACTGATTTTCAACACATTGGCATGGGTAGTTTGCAGAAAAACACATTTTGATAAAACAGATTATATATTTTAATTATTGAGCACTTTATACTGACCAGATAGTCTAATAGAGTTTTTTATCCTCATGGGTGAGTGATTTGACTTAAAACAAAATTAAAGTGTCCATAAGAACCTTCAACAGTAATTTCCTGGACTGCATTTAATCTAAATTCAACTTTGTATGAGAAATGCTGCATTTCTGCTAACTCTAATTCTGATTTTTGTCTTTGAATTCCCAAATCAGCATTACCTCCCTCTAGAGTGTTGCTGTCATTTTACCGAATCCATGTACAGGAGACCTATTTGGTTCTCTGAGAAAATCATGGAGCATGGGAATAGTCTTATTTCCAAAACAATACCCAAAGAGCAGAATATAGAATTTTCAAGGGATATTATAATTGTTTAAAAGGCAGAAAGAGTTAGAAATCAGTTCTAGTCATAGAGCAAACCTCAACATTATCTATACAAATAGAATAATTTGAAATCTGTGATAGGATTTTCAAATGTCTCAAAACCATTTTTGTAAAATTTTATTGAATAAGAAGAGAAAGCAAATCAAATTGTGTGTACTTATTTACATCAACTGAATTCAAACATTTAAGAATCTTCTAGAGTAAAAGCCTGTGCTATGTTTCAAGCACAGAGATGAGCCAAGCAATCTCCATCTCCAAAGACCCCTCAATGTGTAAGAGCTGATGGATATGCCCTTCACCAAATATCTCTTCATTATAAATGGAAAAATGCTATCCACTGTATAAGCACTCTCTCTTACCCCCTGTGTCATCAGGTAAACATTTCAAAGCCTTTTGGAAAGGCAAAGAGTAATGTGATGAGCTAGAATTAAGATATGCTGACCAGTTGCTTTCTGTAGTTTATTTAGAATGTGATTCAGAAATTTTCTTGACAGACAAAACAAAAAAAAACAAAAACCAAACCCCAACAAAGCCAAGAAATATAGTTAACAGGTCTATCAGTACATAAAGTTGTTGGAAATAAAAGGAAAAATAGTTTCTTTGTAAATCAGCAAGACAGATGAGAGAAATACGAAAAGAGGAGGACTCTTTTAATACCTAACCAAAAATTCTATATTGATGAATATATGAAAAAACATTTTGCAGCAAAAATGCTATATGTGTCTAGGTTAAAAGTATTTCCAAAATATTAATTCTCACCACACATTTGAGATCAATGGGCATAATATCTGCCATTGGTGAAGAAATGTGCCAACTGCCTAGGGCTATGCAGCTTGTCACTGTGTAAACCAGGACTAAAATAGGATTCCTGGCTCTCTGGATTTCTGATATCCAATTCAGCAGACTTCAACCTTCCACTAGATATTCTGCAAGTTACACAGCTCTCATATCAGTTTATGCCAAGGCTTAAATACCCTGTCAGCTCTTCAAGTGTTATAAGTGTCTAGTGCCTAGGGACCTAATATGTCCTCAAGGGCTAATACCTATTATTATTTGAGGTTAGGTGTTCGTAAGGGCTTTAGAAGCTATTATTTCTATGAATATTTCATATTAAAGCACTAATGCTAATATCTTATTAAAAGAAGGCTCAATTGCATACAGGCTGAGGAGCCCCAAGTATATCTTCAGATAGGAAACTAAATTCCCCATGTTGATAAAATGAATAGATAGTTATACAGTATCATCACAGTTTGTTAAAAATGTAAATGAAAAAAATGAACAGCTGGAAGAGGGTAGGCTTGTGAGCACACGTGTGCTTACACTGGAGTAGAATTTGTTCTACTATCATGCCACATAACCAGTTTACTTTCCATGAAATCAACTGACTGTTTGGTGTTGGATGCACACAGGATATAGAACTGCCTCATGTTTAGACTTTTTGGTATTAAGTAAAAAAAACTCTTGCTTAGAAACATGTTTCTTGTTGACATGACTGAAAAATCTGGAACTTAATAGAAGACTGAAAATAAAATACAGGAAAAGTAATGTAAGGAATGTAGAGGAATCGGAGGAAGACAGAGAAAAAGTGAGAAAGATAAAGTCGTAAGAGAATGTGTATTATAAAAAAAGCACCATTCGCTCAATGAATGTTGTGAAAACTACATTTTCTAGGCACTGTTTTGGGTACTGAACAAAATATCACGAACTGACATTCTAGTGAGTGAAGAAAGAAAATAGACATAAATTGTCAGGAGGGATTTATCCTGGCTATGTCGGCATTTTAAATAGGATTGACTTAAAGTTTTAAGTAACTAGATAAGTTTTGAGGACAGCTTGAAATAGAAATTGTTTACTCATATCTATTAACACAGTGGTGAATAGTTCATAAAAGAAAGGATTTCTACTAGGTGTTATTTCAAGCACCATGCCCTTAAGTCCCCCAAAAAAACTTATAATAAAACTGCTACTAACTTTATAGGGAGATATTTCTTTGTGTAATCTTTGTATTTCTTTGTATACTCTTTGAGTAGTAACTGTGGCCTTTCCTTCTCATCTTCAAATCTCCATTTTCAAAGCCGCTTACTTTGTGTTTGCATAGCAGGGTTAAAGAGGGGTCGGATAGAGTCAGACTCCAGAATTAGTTTGATAGCCTTATTTTCACTCCATAGAGCTCTGGAGCTCTATGATAATTGATTAAAAAGTGAACAGGTAAAAGTAATGAAATGACATCACAAAGGGGACCATTCTAGGGGAAGGTAACATACAACTCAGCAGACCATTAAATTACCTCCCTGGATTTGTTCCAATAACATACATAGTCTTAGTACCACACGTTCCGTATTACTACATGTATCGATGATTCCATCTAAAGCGAAGTGGAAAGCAAGTGCACCTCATTCTGTGTCTTACTTTGTAGCACCCCTTCTATTTTATTTTAAATAACCAGAAGAAATCTTTCTACTTCTGACTGGGCCTTTGCTTAGATGAAACTCAATGACCAAGTCCTCCAGATTCACCTCTTGTTATCTGGAATGAACGACTTTGAAATTCCCAAATATTTCTAATTCTGCAAAATAGATCTTTCTAAGACTGTTGTCTTGCTGCATTTCATGGTAACTTTGTTCTGTGAGTACTTCTTGCCACCCTCCCTGAGGATAAACAGGTTGAAGGTGACAAGAGAACATTATCTATAAGGGGAAAATAGGTAAACATTTGCAAACTACTATTCCTGTATCATTGGGAAAGAAAGTGACCCATATAATTCAAGTTTATGATACTACGACAGGTAAATGAAAAGAAGCCTAAATACGCAGGTTGTAAATACAGAGTCCCTGTATCTCCAGGCCTAATTGGTCAGTCTTTGATAGACTGTTAAGTAAGGACATTTCAGTGATGTGGAGAAAAAAAAAAACAAACAAACAAGTGCCACGAAGCTTTGAGAATCAATTATCTGTATGTCAAAAAGGGCTCTCTTCAAGGTATGTATAAGCAATGACCTTGTTAATGCAGAAGTGAAAGTTGGGCAAGAGAGTGCATGGATGGGAAGGTGTGTAAGTGCAGAGAACAGCACTCTTCTAATGTTAAGAAAGACAAAAGCAGCTCAGCAGGTCATGTGCTTTCTGATAAAAAACAGTGAGCCTTTACACATATAAACAAAGGAATTATCTAAAACAAAGCAAATAACTGTATGTGTTGGACCACCCCAAAATATCTGAATAATTTTTACTACTGCGTGATCTAGTGTTTCTTTCAAATGCTTAACAGTTTCTTCCTATGTCTCAAACAGGGACTATTTGAGATTGATTCAGAGACAAGGAGTCAAATGCATACTATTCTAGATCAGGTACATGCTGGAACACTAGACAGTCCTGGAAAATGGAGTATAAAAAAAGCAAAGAGAATATTGCTATTCTCAAAATTAATTAATTTTTTGCTGTAAGAGTGAGACCTTTTGAAATCAAAGATACTGAGTTCATTATAATGCCTCATGGCTTGAGAAGCTAAGGCCATACATAGACGGTATTCACAATAATCGTACTTCATCTTGTAAAGTAGCAATTAAAAAAAAATTTGAATTATGGAAGTGGTTTTTGGTCTGATTTTTGCTCAAACAATAAAAGAGAGATAAGCAAAGTAGAAGACAAATAATTTCTTACAAATATTACTACTGATGTTACTGTGTTTATTCTGTAAAATTTTCACATAAATATGTTTATAATAAATCTGTAGGAGTCTTACGGCTACCTTCGGATTTCTTCAAAGAGTTTGTCCCTCAGTCCTCCCTCCTTCCTTAAGTGTGGATCATTATTATTATTATTTTGTTTGAAGAGGAGGAAGCGCCACTTACTTTTTTGCTTCTACTTCTAATCAAGGTATTTTTATATTACCCTTCTTTTTAAAAATAATTTCAGCTTGTATTTTAGATTCAGGGGGTATTTGTACAGGTTAGTTACTTAGCCAGCAGGAGTCAGACATACGGGGAGTTCTCCAGGCTATGCCCAGAGAAACAAAAGGTAATTAGGTCTGGGTCAACCAGTTATTGTACTTAAGTGGGCAGAAGGGAAATTGGAAGACTGGGGGTGTGTGGAACCAAATGCCTGTAATATCTCAACACATTATTCTGCCATGCTATGATATGTACGGTGTTGATAGGGATGACAGAGTTGAGAAAAGTCTTAAATAAAATATATCTCATAAAAGATTAAAGAGAAAGTAAAATGATACCATAGACACAGACAATGCTTACAAATGTTTCTTGCTTCTCTTGCTTTTTGCTATGCCATTCCTGGTGTCTCACCTGTAGGTTGTGTAACTGAGGTTGATATCATTTGTCATTTGTACCATGACACACATTATACAGAATGCCAAATTAGATCCATGCAGATTCCAAGAAAAATGAGAAAAGAAACACCTTTAAAAACACCATGATACATGCTATGTGGTGTGTGTTTGTGTGTGTGTGTGTTGAGTGTGTGTGTGTGTGTGTGGGTGTATGTGTAAAGTCATTTGGATCTGCCCACACTTTGGCTTGTTAGCTTATTTTTGGTGCCACATGAGTCACTTAAGATGAGAATGGTAATTTGTTTGAGTGGATGTGGTTATGCATTGCTTTGGAAGCAAGGTGCCCATGTACCAGGGCATACCATGACAACAGGATAGCATGGAAATGTGTGGATTGCAGAAGGGATTTGTATCCTCAGATTGATGAAGTGAGATGAAAACATTCTTAAGTTTCTGTTCCAAGTTTCTGTTCTATATGAGATGGGGGAAGAAAGGAGAGAGGGGAAGAGAGACAGGAGGGAAAGGGACAGAGGAGAGAGCAAGAGAATAAACATAAAGAAAATCCTAATGGTTAGGACTAAGTGTGATGAGAATTGAGGCTGGAGATCAACATCAACCTCTGTGCCAGCGGCCAGAGCATGATGGGAAGCTCCAGCATTGATCATGGAACAGCTGAATTCTGCCAGTAGCCATAGTCAATAGTGTCATGTAGTATAAAAGATCCAGGAAGGCTGAGGCCAAGCAGAAGAGACAGAGGCCTGCGAGCTTTACAAGACATGGAAAATCTGGCATTTTCAAAACTGAGAAAGAAGATAATGGATCCAAATAGAAAACTCTCAGCAAAATATCCAAGCCACAGAGGCAAACCACCTCATCGTAAAATTCAAAAGGAGGCGATAGGGTAAAGATTCCTGTAATTTAGAAAGGAAAACAATTCTTTAAAAAGAAAAAAAAATCTTCAGCTTTGGAAGGCAGAGGAACAGATTTTGTTTTTGATATTTTAAAATCTTTTTCTCTCACCCTGTGCATATTTTCCTCTGTCAGCATCTGGCTTCACATAAACCAGCTGCTCACATGTAACTTCTGTGTTGTAAATCTTTTTCCTGAGGACTCTACAGCATGCTGCTCAGAACTAGGCAGCATGGATACTACTCTGGTACTGCTAGAAGAGATCTCCAGAAACAGGCCAGTAACACCCTACTGTGTTAGTCACAGTATGGCTCTGGTTACTTGAAGATGCCCTTCTGCAGGCTTTCTGAATATTCACAAGTATCTGCCCACAGTTTGGTTTAATACTGGGAAGTAGGCAGAAAAACCACATTTGGGAGCTGGTACGTCTTGATCTTCAGATTTTCTCTATTTTATTCCTAGTGAACAATCCCTGTTTTATTTCCCAGTGAATGGTCACAATGATAACCTACCAGCTTCAGCCCGAACATGATGGTTGAAGCCAGCCATCCATCGCTTTGCACATGCTGAGGATTTAAACCCCAAGCAGCTGATGGAGTTCTGGATCCTTCTAAATCCTTTTTCTGGTTGTCTCTACAGCTCTTGTCTCCAGTCTTGGCATTCTGCCCCTTCTTCTTGGATTTTTATCCTAGATTTTTCTTTTTTTGTATTTCAGTTTGGAATATATAATCACATTACTATATTCTTGGGCTTTCTGCTCAGATCTTTGTACTGCACATTTTTGATTCTAGAATTTCCAACAACTTCGGATTATTTTCACTTCTAGTTAAGCCAGGCAGAACCTGCAGTTTTACCAGAGAAAAAGGATTAAGAAAGATTTCAACCAAAGTAGTACCAATTTCCATAAACACGTGTACTTTCAATATGAGTACCTGAGAGGCTAATAAAAAACATAGGTTAAGTAAAATACATTTGGTCCAAAAATAAAGATGGAATTTTATTTTCCTAATAGCTAAAATGCTTCTTCTAATGCCTTGCTAATATTAGATGTGTATTCTTATTTTTTCCTCCACTAACACAGACACCTTAGAATAAATGCAAGTAGCAGTCATGTCCTTTTTGAGAGCAGTGAGTCTAGACATCTTGAAATTTATTGGAGACTTTCCCTAAGAAAGCAAATTACCTTAGATCCATTGAAAATACATTCTTTCAGAGGATTGATGGAAGGTTGATTTATTGAAGGTTACTTTAAGAGAGACAGAAGGGGAGTATCATTAAAGTCTAAGTGTTTTGAGGATTTAAAAGGGGGAAAACGGAAATAGATGTTGGTCAAACTGTACAAAGTTTCAGTTAGAAGGAATCAGCTCAGGGAACGTATTGTACAGCATGGTCGCTATAGTTAATAATAATGTAAGGTATACTTGAAAACTGCTAAGAAAGTAGGTGTTAAATGTTCTCACCATAGAAAAAGAATGAGTATGAGAGGTGATAAATATGTCATTGACTAATGTATACATATACCAAAACATTACATTGTATACCATTCATATATGCAACTTTAAAATTTGTCAATTAAACCTTAATACAGCTGAAAAAAATTGTCCTAGGCAGATTTTCAAGAAGGAAAGAAGGATGCTGGTTTTAAAGTCCACTGGAGAGGACTATAAAATACCTTACAATATAATGCTTCTGAAGCCAGCTGTTATTCATGAAAAAGACTGTGTATAGAAATGAAAAGAAATGCAAGCTAAAGTTTGCAAGTTTAGAAAACAGAGCATGGATGTAAGGAGGTGAGTTTGTTACTGATGGGAGAGTGCACCATCAAGACATCACTACAGCAGTCCATCAGCAGGGCCAGGTTTTGGGCAAGATCGTGCAGCACTTAGCAGCAATGATAAATGGATCTGACTCCCTTTCATAGAGCTCCTTGGGCATGGGAACAAGATTGACCCTGCACCATTCTGACTATAATAGCCTTCAAAGTATTTCTTTCTCAACTTCTTAAGAAAAATGTTTCAAACACCTAGAGAAGAATAACATGACCTAGTGGATCTCTGTATACACTAATCAGATTTATCAAATTCTAATATTTGCTAAATGTCGATGTATGATTTAAATAAGTCATTACCAATATATTTCAAGCTCTATTTGTAACCACTCCAATTGCATTCTTTTCTCTTTTTACTGTGTTTGTCATTCCCACTCATGTTTTCATTTTTACTATACATGTATATCTTTATAAATAACACATCATAATTTGTTACATTTAAAATACGTGTATTTTGCCAGAAACACTAAATTTATCTATGTGTATATTATTTCTCAAACAACTTTTATTTCTTACCTTTGTCTTTGAGATTCATTCATGTTAATATATGTATATGTCCCATAATTTTTAAATATTTCATTGATAGTAAACAGTCCAACTTCATTTTGGATGTTTCACTGCTGACAATTTTCAAGGCCCACCACTCTTTCTTATCCTTCTGCCCCATATCTTGGCAAGCTGATAAAAAAGCCTGGTGCTCACTTCTTTGGTACAAAAATCCCATCCTTAGTGTGTACATAGGAACACTCACTCCCGACGTAGGTTAAAGCTTATTTCATGTGGCTAGGAGTTTACCATCATAGAACCTCCAATCTTCTTTCTCTAGACTCTTAAGCCACATTTTAACCAGCTTGGGAAACTTCCGTGCTTTCCCCAGAAAACCTTATTATATGAGTAATAAACCTTTCATAACCTCTCAGTGTGTGTGGCAACATGGGTCTAGACTTTTGATCCAAAGTTTGGATGGGGAAGTCCATCCTGCTTCTGCAAGTTGACTATATTATCATGCAAATATATCATAATATTTTTCTAACTTATTTTCTATTTGATGGGCAGTTTTTTTAATTTTTAATTTTAGTAGATACATAGTAAGTGTATATATTTAGGTGGTACATGACATATTTTATTACAGGCAGGCAATGTGTAATAATAACATCATGTAAAATGAGGCATCTATCCCCTGAAGCATTTATCTTTTGTATTACAAACAATTCAATCATACAATTTTAGTTACTTTAAAATGTATAAAGTATTATTGATTACAGTCACCCTGTTACACTGTCAAATACTCTGGCTTATCTATTCATAAACGTTTACCATCTTCCCTTCTCTCTACTGCCTCCACTACCCTCTGCAGTCTCTGGTAACCAACCATCCTCTCTATGTAGAAATTCGATCGTTTTAATTTTTGGTCTAAAATGTGCATGAGAACATGTGAAGTTTGTCTTTCTGTGCCAAGCTTATTTCACTTCACGTAATGACCAGTAGTTCCATCCATGTTTTTGCAAATGACAGGATGTCATTCCTTTTTATGGCTAATAGTAACCCACTGTGCATATATACCACATTTTTTTCATTCATCTGTCAGTGAATACTTAAGTTGCTTGAAAATATTGGCTATTGTGAACAGTGATGCAACAAACATGGGAGTGTGTATATTTCTTTGATATACTGATTTCCTTTATTTTGGGTATATTCCCAGCAGTGGGATTGCTGAATCATATGGGAGCTCTATTTTTAGTTTTCTTGAGGAACCTCCAAACTGTTCTCCAGGGCGGTTGTACTATTTTATATTCCCACCAACAGTGTACAAGGGCATCCTTTTCTCCTTATGTTCAGCATTTGCTATTGCTTTTGAGTGAAAGCCATTTTGACTGCGGTGAGATGATATATCATTTGTTTTTGTTTACATTTCTTTGATGATCAGTGATGTTAAGCAAGTGTTAATATGCCTGTTTGCCATTTGTATGTTTTCTTTTGAGAAATGTCTATCCAGGTCTTTTGTCCATTTTCCAATCAGATTATTAGACTTTTTTCTATAGAATTGTTTGAGCTCCTTCTATTTTCTGGTTATTCATCACTTGACAGATGAATAGTTTGCAAATAGTTTCTCCCATTCTGTGGGTTGTCTCTTCACTTTATTGATGGTTTCCTTTGCAATGTAGAAGATTTTTAACTTGATGAGATCTCATCTCATATGTTCATTTCTGTGTTGGTTGCCTGTGCTTTGAGTTATTACTCAAAAAGTTTTTGCCCAAACTACCAATGTACTAAAGAGTTTCTCCAATGTTTTCTTTTTTTGAGATTTTTTAAGTTATCATAATTTAAGTTCTGAGATACATGTGCAGAAAGTGCAGGTTTGTTACATAGATATACATGGGCCATGGTAGTTTGCTGCACCCATCAACCCATCATCTACGTTAGGTATTTCTCCTAATGCTATCCCTCCCCTAGCCTCCCATCCCCTGACAGGCCTGGTGTGTGATGTTTCCCTCCCTGTGTCCATGTATTCTCATTGTTCAACTCCCATTTATGAGTAAGAACCTGCAGTGTTTGGTTTTCTGCTTCTGTGTTAGTTTGCTGAGAATGATGGTTTCCAGCTTCATTCATGTCTCTGCAAAGGACCTGAACTCATCCTTTTTAATGATTGCATAGTATTCCATAATGTATATGTGCCACATTTTCTTTATCCATTCTATCATTGATGGGTATTTGGGTTGGTTCCAAGGGTTTGCTATTGTGAACAGTGCTGCAATAAACATATGTGTGCATGTCTCTTTATAGTAGAATGATTTATAATCCTTTGGTTATATACCCAGTAATGGGATTGCTGGTCAAATGGCCTTGAAGAATCACCACACTGTCTTCCACAATGGTTAAGCTAATTTACACTCCCACCAACAGTGTAAAAGTGTTCTTATTTCTCCACATTGTCTCCAGCATCTGTTGTCTCCTGACTTTGTAATGATTGCCGTTATAACTGGCATGAGATGGTATCTGATTGTGGTTTTGATTTGCACTTCTCTAATGACCAGTGATGATGGGCTTTTTTTCTTATGTTTCTTGGCCACATAAATTTCTTCTTTGAGAAGTGTCTGTTCATATCCTTGCCCACTTTTTGATGAGGTTGTTTTTCCTTATAAATTTGCTCTTTGTCAGATGGGTAGATAGCAAAACTTTTCTCCCTTTCTGTAGATTATCTGTTCACTCTATTCATAGTTTCTTTTGCTGTGCATAAGCTCTTTAGTTGAATTAGATCCCATTTGTCAATTTTGGCTTTTGTTGTCATTGCTTTTGGTGTTTTAGTAATGAAGCCTTCGTTCATGCCTATATCCTGAATGGTATTGCCTAGGTCTTCTTCTAGGGTTTTTATGCTTTTTGGTCTTTAAGTCTTTAATCCATCTTGAGTTAATTTTCTTGTAATGTGTAAGGAAGGGGTCTAGTTTCAGTTTTCTGCTTATGGCTAGCTGGTTTTCCCAATACCATTTATTCAATAGGGAATCATATCCCCATCGTTTGTTTTTGTCAGATTTGTCAAAGATCAGATGGTTGTAGATGTGTGGCATTATTTCTGAGGCCTCTGTTTTGTTCCATTACTCTATATATCTGTTTTGGTACCAGTACCATGCTGTTTTGGTTACTGCAGCCTTATGGTGTAGTTTGAAGTCAGGTAGTGTGATGCCTCCAGCTTTATTCTTTTTGCTTAGGATTTATCTTGGCTATACAGGCTCTTTTTTGGTCCACAAGAAATTTAAAGTGGGTTTTTCTAATTCTGTGAAGAAAGTCAATGGTAGGTTGATATAGACAGCATTAAATCTATAAATTACTTTGGTAAGTATGGTCATTTTTACAATATTGATTCTTCCTATCCATGAGCATGGAATGTTTTTCCATTTGTTTGTGTCCTCTCTTATTTCCTTAAGCAGTGGTTTGTAGTTATCCTTGAAGATGTTCTTCACATCCCTTGTGTGTTGTATTCCTAGGTATTTTATTCTCATTGTAGCAATTGTGAATGGGAGTTTATTCATGATTTGGCTCTCTATTATTGCTGTATAGGAATACTTGTAATTTTTGCACATTGATTTTGTATTCTGAGACTTTGCTGAAGTTGCTTATCAGTGTAAGGAGGTGTTCGGCTGACATGATGGGGTTTTCTAAATGTACAATCATGTCATCTGCAAACAGAAACAAGTTGATTTCCTCTCTTCCTATGTCAATATCCTTTATTTCTTGCTTATGCCTGATTGCCTTGTCTAGAACTTCCAATACTATGTTGAATAGGAGTGGTGAGAGAGAACATCCTTGTTTTTTGCCAGTTTTCAAAGGGAATGCTTCCAGCTTTTGCCCATTTAGTATGATATTGGCTGTGGGCTTGTCATAAATAGTTCTTATTATTTTGATATACATTACATCAATACCTAGTTTATTGAGAGTTTTTGCATGAAGGGGTGTTGAATTTTATCGAAGGCCTTTTCTGCATCTATTGAGATAATCATGTGGTTTTTGTCATTGGTTCTGTTTATGTGATGGATTATGTTTGAACTCTGTGCTGCCCTGTCACAGCGAAGAACAAATCCATGCTGGGTTCAGCTGGTGTCTACCCACAGAGGGAATATTTAGAGCACCACTAGCCAGAGAGGAATCATTTATCCCAGAGGTCAGAACTTGAGTGTCAGCATGCCTTGCCACTGCAGACTAAAGTGCTTTTAGGTCCTGGGTAAACTTGAAAGGCAGTCTAGGACACAGGGACTGTACTTCTTATGCAAGTCTTAGGACCGGGCCCGTCTTAGAGCCAATGGACTAGGGTGACACATGACCTAGGGAGACCCCAGCTGAGTGCGCTAAGGCAGTGTATGCACCAACACTTTCCCAATCCTAGGCAGAGCAGCTCAAAGCAAAAAAAGTGACTCCTTCCTTCTCCTTGAGGAGAGGAGAGCAAAGAATAAAAAGGACTTTGTCTTGCATCTTGGATCCCAGTTCACTTGTAATATGTTAGGGCACTGAGCAGAGTCATGAGTACCCCATTCCAGGCCCTAGTCGCCCAGGCATATCTTGACACACCCTGGACTGGAAGGGGACCAGCTGCCTTGAAAGAAAAAACCCATCCTCGCAGGATGCATCACCTGCTGACTAAAAAGTCTGTAGGCCCTAAATAACCAACAGTAACACTCAGGTAGTAAGCCATGGACCTTGGGTGAAATTCTGAGGTGTGCTGGCTTCAGATGAAACTCCAGCACTTTCCCACCTGTGGTGGCTACAGTAAAAGACTCCTTCTACTTCAGAAAAGCAGAGGGAAGGGTAGAGGGGACTTTGTTTTGCATCTTAGGTACCAGCTCAGCCACAGAGTTATTGGGCTTCAGGCATAAATTCTTTGAATATCTGGAAAGTCTTCCCAAGAAAGAGAGGCAAAAACAAGCCCAGACTGCAAAAACTTCAATACTCTTCAATTCCCAGACATCAACAAATATCCACAAGCATCAAGGCCATCCAGGAAGTGGATGGTCCCTGGTGTCTTATTTAGTTCATTAGATGAGCGTCATGACCTCACCAAATGGCTAAAAAGACACCAAGGACCAATCCTGGAGAAACAGAGACGTGACCCTTCAGACAGATAATTCAAAATAGCTGTTTTGAAGAAACTCAAAGAAATTTAAGATATCACAGAGAATGAATTTAGAATTCTATCAGATAAATTTAACCAAGAGATTGAAATAAATTTAAAAAGAATTAATTAGTTCTGACCGCTCAGATAGTTGATTCTTCTAGATATTCCATCTGTGGGTAGGCACCAGCTGAACCCAGCATGGATTTGTTCTTCGCTGTGACAGGGCAGCGCAGAGTTCAATGCCAAGTCCTCAGTCATTGTGCTATTTTCTCCAAGGCCACAGATACTCTCTGTGTCATATGGCCACTGCTAGGGGACAGGGGAGTGGTGGTGCCAGTGTTTCAAGACTGTCTTTTCTACCCTCTTCAGTGCCTCTTCCAGTAATACAAAGTTAAAATCCAGATACTGTGAGTGCTTACTTGATTTTTGGTTCTTATGATTATGCTTTTGTGTGTGTAGTTGTTAAAATTGTGTGTTCCTGCAGGGGCAGGGACACTTGGTGGAGGCTTCTATTCAGCCATCTTGCTCCTAGGTGACAATTTTCCTACAAAGCTTACGTGTATAAAATGAAATGTAACAATGAATATTTTGTACATTTCATCTTATTATACCATGCTAAATTTTCTCCAGGATTTATTCCTAAAAGGGGATCACATCTTCAAGAATACTATATGCTAACTTTCCTAGATAATGTCAATTAATCTCCAAAGTGGTTGTGCCAATTTAAATTCCCAGCAGTTATGAGAATTCCTATTGCTTCAGGTGTTCATCATACTTATAAAATTTTTTGTTAGATCTAATGGATATAAAGGATAATTTATTGTGACTTTAACTTGTATTTCCCTGATTACTTTTAATGTTGAATATTTTTCCATTAGTTGCTGGGCTTCAGGACTCTCCTACTATAAAGTGCCTATTTATATCCTTTGTCCATTTTTCTATTGACTTTGTCTGAATCCTGATTTGAATAATGACTGTAAAAATATTTTTATACAGTAATCAAGAAAATTTGAGATCTGACTTTATATTTAATAATATTAAGGAATTACTGTTAATTTGTTTAGGTGTGATGATATTGCTACATTTTTAATAATATTCCTTAGTTTTAAACATATACTGAAGTATATATAGAAAAAATAATGTGATTATCAGTGTATGGGTAGAAGATAGTATGAGGCATACATACAGCATAATCAGGAATTAATTGTTAATTATTGAAGATGGTGGTGGTTCACAAGGGTTATTATACCATTTTCTCTCTTTAAAAACCATTTATAACTTTTCATAATAAAAAGAGAATGAACACAAATAAAATTAGGAATAATAAAGGGGATATAAGAAATAATAAAGGAATACTAAAATTCCTTTATAAGGAATAATAAAGGGGATAATTCTATACATTTCAAAGTGCAGATAAAAACAGCAATCTTATCCAAACATACATATTTCTAAAATTGATTTAGGAAGAAATAAAGTACAGTATAAAACAATCATTAAAGAATGAATAAGAAATCAAGACTTCCTGTCCTTTATCTAGAGACCTAACCCAGGTAGAAGCTTCATACATTAGTTTTACCAAAGATTCAAGTCATTAATCTTCACCTTACATAAACTATTTCAGTGAATAAACAGAGGAAAAGCTCTTGGATTCATTTACAAGCCTTGTATAATCTTAATACCAAACCTAGACCAACATGGTTCAAGTAAAGAACATTTTAAGCCAATTTCATTTCCATGTCAAATCCAATATATAAAAGAATACATATCACAAGTGAATAGGGCTCATCTAGGAGATTACAGAAAGTTTTTCACTGAAAAGTCTATTAATGTAATATACTCATTTACAAATTGAAGGAGAAATCATCCCTATAATTTTTTCGATTAATTCAGAAAAAGCATTTAATAAGCATTCTCGTTATGAGTTTAAAAATTAGCTAAGTATAGAAAGGAGTTCCTTCACCTAAGAAGGTTATCAAAAATCTATAAGAGGAATATTTTTCAGAAGTATTCTCACTAAAGTGAGACAAGAATGTCCACTATTTTTGAGTCCACTGCATTACAATAGACTTGTGATCTTGGTCATGTCAATATAAGTGAGCTCAGTAACTTTTCTGACACAACCTCAATCTGCAAAAATCAAGTGTTCCCCTATATCAGTAAATCAGTAATAACAATTATATAATGTAATAGAACAAAGATCATATTCCCCATAGGAAAAAACATCTCTCCAAATAGCTCTCTATGTCTACACATGCATGCCCAAACACTGTACACATAAAATGTAATATAAATGGAAGTTATTGTTTATACATGTATTTATTTATACTGACCAATATATCATAGAGATCTTTACATGCTAGTAAATTTAAATACAGTCACTTATTTTAATGATCACATAGCATTACTTTTTTTTTTTTTTTTTTTTTTTGAGTCGGAGTTTCGCTGTTGTTACCCAGACTGGAGTGCAATGGCACGATCTCGGCTCACTGCAGCCTCCGTCTTCTGGGTTCAAGCAATTCTCCTGCCTCAGCCTCCCAAGTATTATATTTTAAAACTATTCAACATTCAAACTTCTGTTAGTTGATACTTAGGTTATTTCCAGGTTTATCAACATTATAAACAGCACTGTGTTGAACATCTTTATGTAATAATCTTTTGGGATTTGTGAGAAATCTCTCTAGCATAAATATCTGAACTCATGATGAACCACTTTACTAGCTGAGAACACAATTATGGCCTTCCAATTCTTCAAATTAATCACTCTAAGTCCTGTCACTTTATTAGAAAAAAATCTATTACTATATTTTGAGAACT